>NC_041391.1:308172676-308191760 GCF_002162155.2 Triticum dicoccoides
GATGTACTCCTTTCACCCATATATACCTACGTACCCTAAAACTTCCAGAACAGAAGATAGATCGGGAGTTCCACCGCTGCAAGCCTCTGTAGCCACCAAAAACCTCTCGGGAGCCCGTTCCGGCACCCTGCCGGAGGGGGATCCCATCACCGGTGGCCATCTTCATCATCCCGGCTCTATCCATGACGAGGAGGGAGTAGTTCACCCTCGGGGCTAAGGGTATGTACCAGTAGCTATGTGTTTGATCTCTCTCTCTCGTGTTCTCTCTCGTGTTCCCTCTATGGCACGATCTTGATGTATCATGAGTTTTGCTATTGTAGTTGGATCTTATGATGTTTCTCCCCCTCTACACTCTTGTGATGAATTGAGTTTCCCCTTTGAAGTTATCTTATCGGATTGAGTCTTTTATGAGAACACTTGATGTATGTCTTGCCGTGATTATCTGTTGTGACAATGGGATATCATGTGCCACTTGATGTATGTTTTGGTGATCAACTTGCGGGTTTCGTGACATTGGGAACCTATGCATAGTGTTTGGCACACGTTCTTGACTCTTCGATAGAAACTTTGGGGCACTCTTTGAAGTACTTTGTGTTGGTTGGATGAATCTGAGATTGTGTGATGCATATCGTATAATCATGCCCACGGATACTTTGAGGTGACAATGGAGTATCTAGGTGACATTAGGGTTTTGGTTGATTTGTGTCTTAAGGTGTTATTCTAGTACGAACTCTTTTATAGATTGATCGAAAGAATAACTTTGAGGTGGTTTCGTACCCTACCATAATCTCTACATTTGTTCTCCGCTATTAGTGGCTTCGGAGTGACTCTTTGTTGCATGTTGAGGGCTTGTTATATTATCTATCTAGGTTATTATTGTTGAGAGAACTTGCACTAGTGAAAGTATGAACCCTAGGCCTTGTTTCCTATCATTGCAATACCGTTTACGCTAACTTTTATCATTAGTTACCTTGCTGTTTTTATTATTTTAGATTACAAAAACCTATTGTTGAGAGACTCTTTGTTATTTGGTTGCAAGGTTGTTTGAGAGAGACCATCTTCATCCTATGCCTCCTACAGATTGATAAACCTTAGGTCATCCACTTGAGGGAAATTTGCTACTGTCCTACAAACCTGTGCACTTGCAGGCCCAACAACGTCTACAAGAAGAAGGTTGTGTAGTAGACATCAAGCTCTTTTCTGGCGCCGTTTCCAGGGAGGTTAGTGCTTGAAGGTATATCTGTAGATCTTGCAATCGAACCTTTTTGTTTCTTGTTTTAGTACTAGTCTAGTTTATAAAAGAAAATTACAAAAAAATGGAATTGAGTTTGTCTCATACGCTTCACCTTTTTAATATCTTTCGTGAGTATGATGGAAAGGATAATTGTGATCAAGTGCTAGAAGAAGAAATCTCTAAATTGTTTGGCGCTAAATCTTTGAATGATTAGCATGATTGCAATGTTGTTAGTATGAATTCTTTGAATATCCATGATTCTAATGATGATTGCACTAGTTATGATGAAAATATCTCTTATGAGCATGTCAACTTTTGTGGAGTGCATGTTTGCATGAACACACCAAATAGAGAATATATTTATTGCAAGAGGCATAAGTACTTAGAAACCAAATTTTTGCAAGAAGAGCTAGATGAATGTGCTGAAAGATTCAATATTTATAGTACCCCTTGTGAACTTTGCAATGAACATGGTCATTTAAAGCTCCAATGCTATTTGTTTCATGATCAAGTCGTGTCCAAATATTGTGATAATTTGATTACCCTTGATCATCATAAAGAGCTTAGCCTTCTTTTGGTTTATGAAGAAATGAAACGTATAACTAAGGATATTCCAAAATTTAATCTTGATAAAGTTCTTGATTTTGATCTAGAGAAGATTTATATGTATTGTGCGGTGAATTGCATGAAAATCTTTATATTGCCAATTACATAAAGAAAAGAAAACAAATAGAAGATGAAGAGAATGCTAACGAAAGGGAAGAGACTTCCCAATATCCTCCTATTATTTCTTATGATGAATCAGGTAAAGAGGAGGAGTCTTCTATCCAACCAATCTCATCAATAAGGAGCTCAAAGAGGAAGGTTAAACCTACACATATTGTGAAGAAGAAAAAGAAAAGAAGGAGCAACAAAGGTAGAAAGGTATCCCTCCCAAATGATGTTGCTCCTACTACTCATTGTGATGATGATAATTGCTATACTATTGGTGCTATCAATATTTTTAATGATGAGAGTGATTATGCTTATGATATGAAAGGTCCCAAGCTTGGGGAAGCTATGTTTGATTGGGATGAAATATTTGAGAATATATTTGCTGGAATTAATGTTTGTCCCAAGCTTGGGGATGCTATGTTTAATGAAGATGATATTTTTAGCATCCCAAGTTTTGATATGCAAAGTTGTTATGATGATAGCATGCCTCCTACCTATGATGATTATATTGATGAAAGTGGGTTTGGAAGAGTGTCAACTTTATTTAGTGATTCCACTATCTTGGGAGAGGTTTCAATCGATTATGATGAGCACAAAGTTGCTACTTATGATGATTATTGTGATGAAACTTATGCCATAAAAAGTAATGATGATTATATTTACCAATCTTGTCATGATTATGATTACCCTTTTTCCTGAACATTACTCTTTTAATGTGGAAACAATTTTTAGTGTTCAAGTCTCTTATGATACTCCCACTACTATTCATGAGAAGAATTTTGCTTATGTGGAGAGTAGTAAATTTTCTATGCTTGTAGATGATGAAAAGAATGATTTAGTTTCTGGTTATATTGTTGAATTCATTCATGATGCTACTGAAAATTATTATGAGGGAGGAATATATGCTTGTAGGAATTGCAATAATATCAAGTTTCCTCTCTATGTGTTCAAAATTTTGAAGCTATGCTTGTTTTACCTTCCTATGCTTGTTGATTATTGTTCCCATAAGTTGTTTGTTCATAAAATCCCTATGCATAGGAAGTGGGTTAGGCTTAAATTTGCTAGTCATATGCTTCATGATGCTCCCGTTATGTTTAAATTCTTATATTTTATGTGAGCATCATTGTCATCATCATGCTTAGCTAGAAAGGCATTAAAGAAAAGCGCTTGTTGGGAGACAACCCAATATTTATCCTTACTGTTTTTGTGTGTCCACATGATTATGCTACTGTAGTAATCATGTTTTATGGCTTTTGTTTCAATAAAGTGCCAAGTAAGACCTTTAGGATAGCTTACGATGATAGTTGTGTTGATCCTGCTGAAAATCAGAAACTTTTGCACCCAGTAAATTAGTTTTGTTAATTCACAGAAATGTGCTTCTGATCTGATTCTTTTTGATATGGATTGGTATACGAATTTCTTAGGAGTTCCTAATTTGGTAGGATTTGTGGAGTTCCAGAAGTATACGTTTGATACAGATTACTACATACTGTTCTGTTTTTGACAGATTCTGTTTTCATTGTGTTGTTTGCTTATTTTGATGACTCTATGAGTAGTATCGGAGTGTATGAACCATAGATAAGTTGGAATACAGTAGATATTATACCAATAATAATTTAGAATGAGTTCATTACAGTACCTTGAAGTGGTCTTTTGTTTTCTTTCGCTAACGGAGCTCACGAGTTTTCTGTTAAGTTTTGTGTTGTGAAGTTTTCAAGTTTTAGGTAAAGATTCGATGGACTATGCAATAAGGAGTGGCAAGAGCCTAAGGTTGGGTATGCCCATGGGACCCCAAGGTAATATTCAAGGATAACCAAGCCTCTAAGCTTGGGGATGCCCCGGAAGGCATCCCCTCTTTCGTCTTCGTTCATCGGTAACTTTACGTGGAGCTATATTTTTATTCACCACATGATATGTGTCTTGCTTGGAGCGTCATTTTATTTTTTTAGTATTTGCTTGCTGTTATTTATAATAATGTTTTGCATATTTAGTTTCAATAAAGAAGTCAAGGATAGCCTTTGCCATGCTTATTTTGCTAGTATACATGTTGCTGTTTGAAAACAGAAAGTTTACCGCTGTTGCAATAATTCCCTAGAAAAGTCAGAGAGTGGTATAATGTTGAATCTTTTTGAATATTGAGCTCTGATAAATTTATTACAGTGGTAATTTTAGTTCATAATTTTTGGAGTTAGGGAAGTATGATGACTCTTGCATTCTTTACAGACTGTACTGTTTTGGCAGATTGCTGTTATGGTTGCATTGTTTGCATATGTTTGCTTTTTTAATGATTCTAGTTGAAGATAGGAGTATTAAATATGAAGAGGCATTTAGTATTCAATGTTGAATAATAATTTTAGTGATTTGTTACAGTAGGAAATGATAAGGTTTTGCATTGGTTTATACTAACCGATCTCACGAGTTCTTGTTGAGTTTGTTGTGAATGAAGCTTTTTATAAAAAGACAAACCATGATATGAGAGGAATTAAGGAGACACAAAAGTTCAAGCTTGGGGATACCCAAGGCACCCCAAGATAATATTTCAAGAATTCTCAAGCATCTAAGCTTGGGGATGCCCCGGTAGGCATCCCACCTTTCTTCTTCAACAAATATCGGTTAGTATCGATTGAACCTAAGTTTTTGCTTCTTCACTTGAGTTGTGCTATCCTTGAAATGTAGTTTTATTTAGCTTTGCTTGTTGTTTGAATAAAGTATCAAGATCTGAAATTATTAAATGGGAGAGTTTTCACATAGTTGCATCATTATTCGACAACTCATTGATCTTCGCTTATATCTTTCGGAGTAGTTTGTCATTTGCTCTAGTGCTTCACTTATATCTTTTAGAGCATGGTGGTAGTTTTATTTTAAAGAAATAGATGAACTCTCACGCTTCACTTAGATTATTTTGAGAGTTTTTAATAGCATGGTAATTTTCTTAATGTTAATATACTTGGTGTTCAAGATATGTGAAACTTTCTTTTGAGTGTGTTGAATACTAAGATAAGTTTGATGCTTAATAATTGTTTTGAGATATGGAGGTGATAATATTAAAGTCATGCTAGTTGGGTGATTATGAATTTGAGAAATACTTGTGTTGATGTTTGCAAGTCCCGTAGCATGCACGTATGGTTAAAGTTGTGTAACAAATTTGAAACATGAAGTGTACCTGGCTTGTGCATCCTTATGAGTGGCGGTCGGGGATGAGCGATGGTATTTTCCTACCAATCTATCCCCCTAGGAGTATGCGCGTAGTACTAGAACTTTTTATGGCTTCTAAATTTTTGCAATAATTATATGAGTTCTTTTGACTAATGTTGAGTCCATGGATTATATGCACTCTCACCTTTCCGCCTTTGCTAGCCTCTTCGGTACCGTGCATTGCCCTTTCTCACCTTGAGAGTTGGTGCAAACTTCGCCGGTGCATCCAAACCCCGGGATACGATATGCTCTATCACACATAAACCTCCTTATATCTTCCTCAAAACAGCCACCATACCTACCTATCATGGCATTTCCATCGCCATTCCGAGATATATTGCCATGCAACTTCCATCATCATCATCATCATGACATACTTTACTTTTGTCATATTGCCATTGCATGATCATGTAGTTGACACCGTATTTGTGGCAAAGCCACCATGCATTAATTTTTATACATGTCACTCTTGATTCATTGCACCATCCCGGTACACCGCCGGAGGCATTCATATAGAGTCATATCTTGTTCTAAGTTTCGAGTTGTAATCCTTATGTTGTAATCAACAGAAGTGTGATGATCATCATTGTTAGAGCATTGCCCAAAAAAAGAGAAAAGAAAGAAAGGCCAAAATAAAAAAAAAGAAAGGTCCAAAACAAAATAAAATAAATAAAAAGGTCAATGCTACTATCTCTTTTTCCACACTTGTGCTTCAAAGTAGCACCTTGTTCTTCATGTAGTGAGTCTCATATATTCTGCTTCAAAGTAGCACCTTGTTTTGTAGTGAGTCTCATAAGTTGTCTTTTTATACTAGTGGGAATTTTTCATTATAGAACTTGGCTTGTATATTCCTACAATGGGCTTCCTCAAATGCCCTATGTCTTCATGAGCAAGCGAGTTGGATGCACACCCACTAGTTTTCTTTTGTTGAGCATTCATAGCTCTAGGGCATCTGTTGCATGGCAATCCCTACTCCTCATGTTGACATCAATTGATGGGCATCTCCATAGCCCGCTGATTAGCCTCGTCAATGTGAGACTTTATTTTTTTGTCTTCTCCACACAATCCCCATCATCATATTCTATTCCACCCATAGTGCTATATCCATGGCTCACGCTCATGTATTGCGTGAAGGTTGAAAAAGTTTGAGGTTATTTAAGAATGAAACAATTGCTTGGCTTGTCATCGGGGGTATAGAAGTTGGGAACATCTTTGTGTGATGAAAATGAAGCATAGCCTAACTATATGATTTTGTAGGGATGAACTTTCTTTTGCCATGGTATTTTGAGAAGACATGATTGCTTTGATTAGTATGCTTGAAGTATTATTATTTTTGTGTCAATATGAACTTTTGTCTTGAATCTTTCAGATCTGAATATTCATATCACAAGTAAGAAGAATTACATTGACATTATGCCAAAGTATCACTCCGCATCAAAAATTATTTTTTATCATTTACCTACTCGAGGACGAGCAGGAATTAAGCTTGGGGATGCTTGATTCGTCTCCAACGTATCTATAATTTTTGATTGCTCCATGCTACTTTATCTACTGTTTTAGGCAATATTGGGCTTTATTATCCACTTTTATATTATTTTTGGGACTAACCTATTAACTGGAGGCCCAACCCAGATTTGCTGTTTTATGCCTATTTCAGTGTTTCGAGGAAAAGGAATATCAGACGGAGGCAAAATGGAACGAAATCAACTCGAGAAGTTATTTTTGGAAGGAAAGCAATCCAGGGAACTTGGAGTGCACGTCAGGGGAGATACGGGCTGCCCACGGGTGCACCCCCTACCTCGTGGGGCCCCCGTAGCTCCGCCGACGTACTCCTTTCACCCATATATACCTACGTACCCTAAAACTTCCAGAACAGAAGATAGATCGGGAGTTCCGCCGCTGCAAGCCTCTATAGCCACCAAAAACCTCTCGGGAGCCTGTTCCGGCACCCTGCTAGAGGGGGGTGCCATTATCGGTGGCCATCTTCATCATCCCGGCGCTATCCATCACGAGGAGGGAGTAGTTCACCCTCGGGGCTGAGGGTATGTACCAGTAGCTATGTGTTGGATCTCTCTCTCTCTCTCTCTCTCTCTCTCTCTCTCTCTCGTGTTCTCTCTCATGTTCCCTCTATGGCACGATCTTGATGTATCCCGAGCTTTGCTATTGTAGTTGGATCTTATCATGTTTCTCCCCCTCTACTCTCTTGTGATGAGTTCAGTTTCCCCTTTGAAGTTATCTTATAGGATTGAGACTTTTATGACAACACTTGACGTATGTCTTGCCGTGATTATCTGTGGTGACAATGGGATATCATGTGCCACTTGATGTATGTTTTGGTGATCAACTTGCGGGTTTCGTGACATTGGGAACCTATGCATAGGGGTTGGCACGCGTTCTTGACTCTCCGATAGAAACTTTGGGGCACTCTTTGAAGTACTTTGTGTTGGTTGGATGAATCTGAGATTTTGTGATGCATATCGTATAATCATGCCCATGGATACTTGAGGTGACAGTGGAGTATCTAGGTGACATTAGGGTTTTGGTTGATTTGTGTCTTAAGGTGTTATTCTAGTACGAACTCTTTTATAGATTGATCCAAAAGAATAACTTTGAGGTGGTCTCATACCCTACCATAATCTCTACGTTTGTTCTTCGCTATTAGTGGCTTCAGAGTGATTCTTTGTTGCATGTTGAGGGCTTGTTATATTATCTATCTATGTTATTATTGTTGAGAGAACTTGCACTAGTGAAAGTATGAACCCTAGGCCTTGTTTCCTATCATTGCAATACCGTTTACGCTCACTTTTATCATTAGTTACCTTGCTGTTTTTATTATTTCAGATAACAAAAACCTATATCTACTATCTATTTTGCACTTGTATCACCTACTCTTTGCCGAACTAGTGCACCTATACAATTTACCATTGTATTGGGTGTGTTGGGACACAAGAGACTCTTTGTTATTTGGTTGCAGGGTTGTTTGAGAGAGACCATATTCATCCTACGCCTCCTACGGATTGATAAACCTTAGGTCATCCACTTGACGGAAATTTGCTACTGTCCAAGAAACCTGTGCACTTGCAGGCCCAACAACGTCTACAAGAAGAAGGTTGTGTAGTAGACATCACCCCATGGCTATCGAGGCTCCGGAGGATAGGCCTCATGAGGCCAAAAGGGACCTGTGCCCCCGTGAAGAACAAGATTCTGCTGATGCCTCCTACCTCGTTAAACACCCTGTTTACTTCATCAACACAGTACTGAGGGAGGCCCGGACATGATACCCCATGCCATAGAAGCTCTTACTCGCACTTCTAGTCGCCTCCAGGAAGCTGCACCAATACTTTCAAGGCCACCCCATCAAAGTTGTCTCATCATACCCGCTAGAGAGGGTGCTTCGGAGCCCGGATGCAGCCGGGCGAGTTGCTGAATGGAACATTGAGCTTCAAGCATTTGATCTCAAGTTCAGTACCACCAGGGTTATCAAGGGCGCGGCCCTCGCTGACTTCGTGGCCAAGTGGAACAACGCTCCAGATCACATAGAAGGCGAGGACTGCTCCCTCCTGCCAGGAGATGAAGAGTGAGGGAGTCCTGGATTAAGAGGTCCTCGGACAGTCAGACTATATGCATACGCTGGACTGTTGGGCTATGAAGATACAAGATAGAAGACTTCGTCCCGTGTCCGGATGGGACTCTCCTTTGCATGGAAGGCAAGCTTGGCAGTTAGGATACGAATATTCCTTTCTCTGTAACCGACTCTGTGTAAGCCTAGCCCCCTCCGATGTCTATATAAACCGGATGGTTTAGTTCGTAGGACAACAACAATCATAATCATAGGCTAGCTTCTAGGGTTTAGCCTCTACGATCTCGTGGTAGATCCACTCTTGTAATACTCATATCATCAAGATCAATCAAGCAGGAAGTAGGGTATTACCTCCATCGAGAGGGCCCAAACCTGGGTAAACATTGTGTCCCCCGCCACCTGTTACCATTAGCCTTAGACGCACATTTCGGGACCCCCTACCCGAGATCCGACGGTTTTGATACTGACACTGGTGCTTTCATTGAGAGTTCCACTGTGACGTCAAAGATAGGGTTGATGGCTCACCTTGTTATCAAGGACAACATCACCTCCTGGGGAGCCCTGGCCTTCAGCTGGGCGGCTTCGTCATGGTCGCCCCTTCGGCCCTCGGGTCGACAATGACTTCTCGGGTCATCAAAAATCATCTCCACATCAGCTCGGAATACGCAGAACAGATGGATCCAACGGAGTTATCGTCTTTAAATGGGCTCCTGGATCGCATTGCCGCTTTGGGAGTCGCTTCGGACTATGATCGGATTGGGCTTAAACCTGATCAAAGAGAGATTGAATCTCCGCCGATCACCCATCAGATAGCGGTGGTGGAGGAGCAATGCAACAACTCTTCCCCTATATTGAGGACGAAATATGTCGGGATTCCCAAGCTCACCAAGCCGGATACCTGCCCGCGGGAAGACATGCCCCGAACTCCGAACTTAGAATCGGACTGTGAGCCAGAAAAATTGGTTGACATCCCGAAACTCAAACTATTAAGCTCGGAAACCCCTCAAGCTCTGGGTCAGAGATCGGATGAGGGTTCGGACTTAAATCCACCCACCCACCCAGACTCAAGTGATCTTTCCCGCGTCAGACAACAGTCCCAAGAGACGTTACATCACTTTTGGGATAGATTCCTCCATGTCAAAGACAAGGTCAAGGAATGTTGTGATGAAGACGCAATATCGTTATTTTCCAAAAATTGCACGGACAAGGGACTCCTTAATGCCATAAATCGCCACCACGTATCACGCTTCGATGGCTTGACAACCATAGTATAGAAGTAATGCGCGATGGAAAGTGCCTCAAAAACTCAGGCAGCCTTTTGGGATCCGCTAGCTCTCAATAAACCCCTCTTCCAAATAAAAAGGGTGTACCCTCGTAGGTCGCCCGATCCAATCACGAAGAAATCAAAGCCCACTACAGGGCGCGCAACAGTTTTGGAGGGGTGGCTCGATAGGCCATGCAAGATACACACCACACCGGATACGGTACCAACACACAACCTCAAAGCATGTTGGATCCTTCGGCAGGTGGCCAAGAGCGGCGAGGATCTCCTCATAAAAAACTCCGCAGAGCAACATCCCATAGAACACAACACTATAATATTGACAGTCTTCGAGACTTTCGCCTTAGGTAACAGACGCAAGAGAGCACTCCGCGGCCTTGCCGAAGTCTGCCAAGTTGCAGCAATAAACCCCTGGAACGGCACGGTCATAACTTTCAGTGCGAGTGACGAACCGCAATTCAGAACAGTCCGGGCACCAGCCGCTTTGGTCCTCAGCCCTATCATGGACGGCTTTCGGCTTACCAAAGTGCTCAAGGACGGCAGTAGCATACTAAACCTCATTTATGAGGAAACTCTCAACAAAATGGAAATAGATAGGAGCCACATTGAGCAAAGTAGCACAACCTTCCGAGGAATTATTCCTAGCCGGGAGGCCCGATGTGCGGGAAAAATCACACTCAATGTGGTATTCGACATGCTAGAGGATTATCGGTCCAAAGAGATAACCTTTCAGGTGGCCGCTTTCACTAGTGGATATCACGCCTTGTTGGGGCGGGATGCGTTCGCGAGCTTGCAAGCTATACCCCATTACGGGTACATGAAGCTCAAGATGCCCAGGCCCAATGGAATTATCACTCTCGCCAGTGATCTGGACACAGCACTCCGCGCCGAAAGCAAAACCGCCGCCTGGGCTCTCGAAGCATTGTACAAAGCCCTCGCGACCAAGGAATTAACTGCATTACGCTCCATAGTGGATAAGGACGACGTGATACTCGATAAACGATCCAAGTCCACCTCCTTTAAACACTGGATGAAATAGTCAAATTCCAAGTCCACCCAACGGACTCCACAAAGACAACATCCATCGCGGCACAGCTGGACCACAAAATCGACGCTGCACTGCGAGCGTTCCTATGCGAGAACTGGGATATCTTCGCCTGGTACCCTTCTGATATGCCGGGCCACAGTCCCAACATACTGAAAGGATATAAGCCGGTCAAGCAAACACTATGGCGCTTTTCAGAACCCAAACGACAAGCTATTGGAGAGGAACTAGCCAAGATACTCGAGGCCAGATTCATCAGAGAAATAAAACATCTGAATTGGCTAGCAAATCTGGTGATGGTACCAAAGAAGGATAAATCCTGGCGCCTATGTGTCGGTTTCAAAGACCTCAACAAGGCTTGCCCTAAGGATTCCTTCCCTCTCCCATGCATCGATCATATTATCGATGCTACCGCGGGACATGACTCATTGTGTTTCCTGGATGCATACTCCGGATACCATCAAATCAAGATGACGGAGTCCGATCAAGCCGCAACGGCATTTATCACCCCATATAGGCCTTTCTACTTCAACACTATGCCTTTCGGGCTTAAAAACGGTGGTGCCACCTGCCAACGCATGATTCAAACATGCCTAGAGAAACAAATCGGCAAAACAGTTGAAGCATATGTCAACGACATAGTCATCAAGACCAGACATGCCGAATCTTTAATAGATGATCTAAGGCACATGTTTGATAACCTCCGAACATATGACATTAAGCTCAATCCAGAAAAATGTGCTTTCAGCGTTCCTGCCGGAAAGGAGTTGGGCTTCATCGTTTCCAATAGAGGAATTGAAGCAAACCCAGCTAAAATCTGAGCTTTGTCGCAGTTGGCTACCCCAACATATCTCAAACAAATCAAGAAGCTAACTGGATGCACGGCAGGTTTAAGCCACTTTATCTCCGGATTAGGAGAAAAGGCATTGCCAGTTTATCGCCTTCTTCGATGAACATAACACTTCAAGTGGACGGACGCGGCAATGGCCGGATTGGAGGAAATAAAGGCTCTTTTAGCAAGCAACCCAATGCTGGCCGCACCGAACGTTGGCGAACCCATGTTGTTATACATAGCTGCAACACACCAAGTTGTGAGTGCGGTGCTTGTCGTCAAACGAGAGGAGGACGGACACAAATTTCCGGTTCAGAAGCCAGAATACTATGTATCTATTGTAATCACACCATGCAAATCCCAGTACCCACATTATCAAAAAATTGCATACATGGTCTTCATGGCATCCCGAAAACTATGACACTACTTTTAAGAGTGTTCAATCACGGTGGCCTCTGAAGTACCACTCAATGACATAATAAACAACCGCGATGCCATGGGCCGGATTTCCAAGTGGGCCATGGAGCTCCTCCCATTCGACATCACATATAAACCACGGCAAGCAATTAAATCCCAAGTACTGGCTAACTTCGTCGCCGAATGGTCATAGGCCGAACTCCATAAAGAGTACGGCTCATACTCCAACTGGATCATGCACTTCGACGGCTCTAAAATGCTGGCAGGTCTGGGTGCAGGTGTTGTCTTAACATCCCCCACTGGAGATACAGTCCAATACGTACTCCAAATATTATACACAGACTCCAACAATGCAGCCGAATACGAGGATCTGTTTCATGGTCTTCGGATGGTCGTCTCCATGGGCATTCAGCGCCTAGAAGTGCGTGCGGATTCAAACCTCGCAATATCTCAAATAAATGGAGACTTTGATGCCAAAGATCCAAAAATGGCGGCCTATAGTAATGTCGTCCTTAAGATATTAGCTCGGTTCGAGGGGCTCGAATTTCATCATGTGGTTCGAGAAAATAATCAAGCAGTGGATGTCCTCGCCCGCATCGGCGCTAAGCGCGACCCCGTCCCACCTAACATCTTTCTGGAAAGGCTTTCCAAGCCATACATGGTGTGGCAAGGGGAGACCGGCAACATCATTCCGAATCCGACCACAACCCTAGATTCCGAACACACTGACATAACCGGGGGCTCTGCCACCGAATAACACCACTACAAAAAAAATACACTTCCGTGATGATACGTGTTTGTCACAGTAGGTCGCGTTTTTTGTCATGCATGTACATCCATGACGATTTTATGACAGAATCAAGATAGTCATACCCGTGCTGTCGTAGAAGTGTTTCCATGACATTCCCAAAATTATCATCACGGAAGTGTCCACTTCCATGACAATAAATCACGCGTCATAGAAGTCCTTTCGTCAAGGGTGACCGACACGTGGCATCCACCGTAACAGAACACCATTAAGCTATCGAGTCGGGTTTTGGATCCGACAACCCGTTAACAGCCCCGACCAATTGGGATGGAAGAAACACGTGTCGGCTCATCGTTGGGACAGATGTCATCGACTCATTGGACGGAAGGCGCCTATGATACGTTGACACGTGGCATGACCCAACAGAGGCCCATTCCTGTGAAAAGGCCGGCCCAGTAAAAATTAGCAGGCCAGCCCATATAAGGCCTACTTGTGTCAGGTCCATTTAAGCCCACGGCCCATACGAGATGTGCCAATTCGGCCCGTTAAATATTTGACACCATTGCAGCCCATCGTCAGTTTGAGCATGTTAACAGCCCACTATATATTTGGGCTCAATATCGGCGCGATGAGATTTCGCCCTGTTAACGACCCATTTAATGGATGGGCCAATTTTCAGGATGTACATCTTTCGGCCTTTTAGCGACCCATTTAAATGTTGGGCTAATTTCCGGCCCGGTGTGTCTTTCAGCCTATTGACGGCCCATAAATCTGATGGGCCATTTGTTGTCGGACCTGAGTTTTGGCCTTTTAGCAACCCACTTAAGTGTTGGGCCAATTTCTGGCCCGGTGTCACTTTCAGCCTGTTGACGGCCCATAAATCAGTTGGGCCATTTGTAGTCGGACCTGAGTTTTGGCCTTTTAGCGACCCATTTAAGTGTTGGGTAAATTCCCGGCCCTATGTGCCTTTCAGCCTGTTAACGGACCATAAATGAGTTGGGCCATTTGTAGTCGGACCTTAGTTTTGGCCTTTTAACGGCCCATGCCCTTCATGGTCCAATACCAGCCCGGTTTCTCTTTCGACCTGCTAAAGGCCCACAACACAGTTGGGCCATTTACAATACGACCTGACTTTCTGCCTCTTAGCGGCCCATGGTCTTCATGGTCCAGTACAAGCCCTCTGTCTCTTTCGGCCTGCTAATGGCCTACAGTATAGTTGGGCCATATGTAGCCCAATCTTAGTAACGGCCTGTTAACGGCCCGTGAAATAAATTGGGGCCACCTGTTGCCCGCTTTGATGTAGGCCTGTTAACGACCCGGGAGGTAAGAGGGCCGGCCATTAACTTTTGGCCTAGTAATGGCCCATTAACTCAATGGGCCCACTAAAGTTCGTACATGTCTTTAGGCCAAATTAGATAATTTGAGCCCATTACGATGAGCAATTATGCACAGGACCAAAACCGATCAAGCAAAGGTACGGCATACAGGGAATAACGTTGCACATCCAGCATATATTACAGCAAATTACATCCACTGGGCAATCAAAGATTGATGCCAGTGCAAATAAATGAGCAAAACCTAACAATCTACAATGTCACAATCTGCAACCTCAACACAGATGATGCCCATAAACATGTGGGCAAGTTCTTTCTGCTTTGCTACACTTTCTCTGAAAACATTGATCAGTTGTTGTGTCGCACAACTCTGCACCTCTGGTTCATCCACCATTTCCATCATTGCTTCAGCCATTAATTGGTTCACAAACATACATTTATTCCGTTGCATTCGAGATAGAGGATACTGAACAGATTCAGATGGTGATTTTGGCAGGCTTGTAATATTGATAGTGGAGAGTGTCTCGACCACTGCATCATAACATAAATTAGGACGGGAATGAAACAGATTAATCATGAGTTATTGCCATATTACCTGGCCTAGATTTACTGGAAAGAAACAATGGGGTTGCCTTGCTGTTTTAAGAGTTTGTCTTCTTATCTTCGGCAGCCTGCACAAAATTAACACACTAGCATTGCTATCATTGGCCAACTTAGATAATAGGAAAGCAACATTGACACAACGAACGTTTGGGAAACTATCCTACACCAAATTAACACAATATGGCACAGCTATCATCAGCTAGGTAAGGTAGTACGAAAGCAACATTGACACAATGAATGAATGGGCAACCACAGAAGCACTACAATTTAGTAATGTGCGTGATATGAGATAGTACATTCATGCAGCTCAGTATGCAAAACTACCAGGCAGTTTTCCTTACAAAAATCAACATTGGCGCCTTTAACATTTTTCTACAACTAATTTTAGATCAGATAAAGGTTAGATTCACGCCGATTAACAAAATACATGTTGATGTAAAAATAGAGTGATATACAACAGGTACTTACATCAGCATTGGAGCACAGAGAATTCCCGCAAAATATTTTCCTCGAATACGATCCCAATGGAGGAAGTCTTCTATCATTTAACCTTATTTTCTAAAAGAGAGATGGGTAAGAAACATGTAGAAAATATGATCAGAATGCTATAAAATTTCATGATGCGAGGATACGCACACGCTTCTTAGAATGGAGTTGACATTCTTTTGCTGGACTGGAGCGGACTAGTTCTTTGGCCACTGGAATCTGCTTATTATCAGTGGGGGTTGGGTTTCTCTGTGCTGGAGCAGTATCTATGAAAAATGGAGTTGGTTTATTATCTCCTGGCATTTGGATCTTTTGCAAAGACCTGGTTTGTAACCCTTCAGATTCCAGGTACTGTAGAATAGAAAGGCATGATATATTGACATGTATTCCCTCCATCCAGAAATAAATGGACGGGTCTAGGCGTATTTCAGTTCTAGATACATCCAGTTTTATCCATTTCTGCGACATTTAATCCAGACGGAGGGAGTATGATGTAAGAGCTAGGGATACAACAGGACAACACAGTAAAAAACACACTGAAAAACCCACAGCAGAACCAAAGTATTCAAACCCACTGATATGAGATAATACACTCATGCAGCTCAGGATGCAAAACTACCAGGCAGTTTTCCTTACAAAAATCAACATTGTGGCCTTTAATCATACATTTTGCTACAACTAAATTTAGATCAGATAAAGGTTGGATTCACGCTGATTAACAAAATACATGCTGATGTAAAAATATAGTGATATACAACAGGTACTTACATCTACATTGGAGCATAGAGAATTCCTGCAAGAATCTTTCCTCATAAACGATACCATTGCAGAAATTCTTCTATCTGTTAAGCTTATTTTCTAAAAGAGAGATGGGTAAGAAACATGTAGAAAATATGATCAGCATGCTATAAAATTTCATGATGCAAGGATACGAACATGCTTCTTAGAATTGAGTTGACATATTTTTGCTGGACTGGAGCGGACTAGTTCCTTGGCCACTGGAATCTGCTTATTATCAGTAGGAGTTGGGTTTCTCTGTGCTGGAGCAGTATCTAAAAAAACTGGAGTTGGTTTATTATCTCCTGGCGTTTGGGTCTTTTGCAAAGGTCTTGTTTGTAACCCTTTAGATTCTAACATAGTCGTCTTCCCCTTGCATGCCTTGTATAGAAGAATGGTGCTTTAATTATAAAACATGCAACAACAGAGAGATGGAATAGGTACTGAAGAATAGAAAGGCATGACATATTGACATGCATTCCCTCCATTCGGAAAAAAATGGATGGGTCTAGGTGTATTTCAGTTCTAGATACATCCTTTTTATCCATTTCGGCAACATGTAATCCGGACGGAGGGAGTATGGTGTAAGAGCTAGGGATACGACAGGACAACACAGCAAAAAAACACTAGTTGAATGTAAAACTATATGCTAGCGGAATACGTACAGAAATAACTAAGGCAACATACACGTGTATGATGGGAAAATAAGATGGCATTGCAACAGAGCACTAGAACAACACTTCAATGTAAAAAGACATGGTATGGCAGACAGATGAAGTACATACTGATGAATAACAATGCATAACATATTCAGAAGCATGATGTCCAAATTAAACAGATGGCATTGTGATTGAGTAGAATGAAAGTACTTGAATTTGAAAACATGTTATCATGAATGGAATAGGTACTGAAAAACAGGAAGGCATGACATATTTACATGCATGATCAGCATACTAAGCACATGGCATTGCAACAGAGTAGATACACTCCAGGACATTATATGCATGTTGTACCCATATCACAGGCCAAGTTAGAGAAAGGACCTTGTGGGGTGAAGAGGATTCATCATCTTTCTGCAAGTCTTATAAAAGAACTGCCTTTACATGTTCCATCATATTGGGTATCATTGACATCAAGTTTATTTGCCTTTACATTGCTCCGTGAGGTTCTTGTGGATATATTAGTGTGTGCAATTATACCTGACATGCATGGAAGACAACTTGTAGTTAGATTTATGTAAATGAGTGCCTGTAGGAGACGACATAAATAGTAGGACTGGGGTTAACTAGCAGCAACAGGTGTCATAAACTAAACGAGAACACAAATGAAAGCTACAGAATATGTATCGTTTGTACTCGAGATTAACTAGATGGCACACAAAAGTATTAAAGAACAATATAGGTAATACTAGAAGTGGTATAATACTATAATCACCAGCCTGTGGGATAGCATTGGCTGATGGATGATAACTATGGAACAGTGTTACCTAAAGAACAAGTATCTTAGCTGAACTATGGAACAACGTGAACTCCTGAACAAGACCCGTAAGAGATCAGCATGAATATACAGTGAAATGTGATGATCTATTTTCCGTGCTTAGATGAATAACAAAGCCATAAATGTTGCACACAAGTAAGATGAGGGTACAACCTATCTGGCTGCCATCCATAGGAGTGAGCATCATGTGCTGACTTGTCGATGGCCCTGCAATTCTTGTGGCTGTCCATGTCGGGCACGCACATTCGATGAAGGGAACTGTTGAGTGGGGACTGTAGCTCCCTTCTGGTGTATGCTTCCCTTGTTGGAGCAGCTACAGTGAGTCGGAAGACGGTGTGTCTGAAGATGCAGATAACGCATAATCTTAAGAACGACATATCTCTTTGATCTGAAGAAATACACTAAGAGATCAACAACAAGGTACGAGAGTGGTCACACGTCTTTTGACTGAAGACTAAATTGGGGTCACACGATTTTATTTTATTTTGGTACTATCCGATCTACGCTGGATGGCTTGATGGCCGTCTTGTGCCTCCCGGCTGACACTGTTCGGAATCTTCCCCGAAGAGCCAGCGACCAACGGCAGAGCAGCATGCCTCCACCGTCTGTGGCCCCGGCCAAAACCCCGCTCCCCGCCCACCGCACTACTGTGTTTGCGCCATCCCTGAGCCAATCCACAAAGACTCCCCGTCATCCAGATCTGGCGGCGGCAGTACCTTCAACCCACACAACTCTAAAAGATAGCCATCTAAGCGCTGCTTCTGCGGCGAACTTGCGGCACCCGCACCCTTACGTTAGACACCAGCCAACCGGCAGCCTAGGAGCTCCGCCGCCTCGAGGGGTGCTGCTTCCCATTGGGAATCGATTGGCCCAAAATAAAAATTCAGACAACTGACGCCTAAATAATGTGATTTGAGATGAAGATGCAACCTATATGGCGACATGGTGAAGTAGGCAGGTCCAGCTGCCGAGTTGGTGAGGCCAGCGCGGTTGCGGTGGCGACCGGCGGCAGGGAAAGAGCGATGTCGCGATGGTCGACGGCTACGCGGAAGCAGCGCCAGGACTCTGTACGGATCCGAAGTTGGAGCAGCTCCGACACCGTGAACAACGGCGGGGGTGAATCGGCTCCGGTACGGTTCACACGGCCGTCGTTGAGGCAGCACCAGCAGCACGGAGTAAGAGGCACACGACCCAGAGCACGACGACAACTGGACAGTGTCTCCGGCATTAGGGAGGAGGGCGGCTGTGACATTGGTGCGGTGGGGGCGCCATGGAGGTGGGGCTGAGGTTTCGTGGCTCAAGAGAATGGAGCTTAACGGGGAGAAGGTGATTTGGCGCCC
>NC_041391.1:308191986-308193043 GCF_002162155.2 Triticum dicoccoides
GTCTGAAATGTGAGGGGGAGTTGCAGTTCTAGCCTTGCCTATAGGCTTCTCGGCTTGGGTCTGTGTACTAAGGGTCGGGGACAGTAGAGTAACTTTGCTTCTCCCAAAATAGTGGGTGGGAGCGATTTCGGGTGAGGAGGGCATGTTTTGAACTATAGTGGGCGCGAGCAATTTCGGGCGAGGAGAGCGTGTTTTGAAATAGTGGGCGCGAGCTATTTCAGGCGAGGAGAGCGTGTTTTGCCGACCATGGTTTATGAATTATTCGGCACATGTCATTTCGGCCGAGGAGAAGGCGTGCTTGGATGAAGTTACGAACCTAGCCTCGATGTACAACGGGCCAATTGATGCGTGTCCCACATAGGACGGTAATTTCGCGTGTCCCATTTATTTGCTCAGGCGAATTCCACCGAGTAGAGAGGATGTTTAACGGTTCGTTCAAATTTTGGGAGAACGAGCATCCACGTCTACCTTACCAAGTCGATTCGAATCAAATTTTGAAATATTAGCTTGCCACTTCTTTTTTATATGGAGAGATGATGCTCGGGAGTAATGTGTTTTTACGTGCTCATTGCTAGCGATTTACTATCTCAAAAATAGTTGACCCACTCAAAAACGCGAATCAAACCCAAAATGAAATATCTTGATTCAATGAACTAGCTCGTTCAGTAGGTCAAAATAGTGAACTAAATCTAAAATTGAACACCTCAATCGAGTAGCATGTTGTACAGTATTATAGTACTCCATGAACATGTTGAAAGTCAAATTAATGAACTTGTTTGATATACGCATATATCAGTTCATGTGTGGATTTCAGACAACATGTTCTCCAATTTAAATATTTGAATGCAAGTTTATATCGAAACATGGTTTATACCATCTTTGATGCATAAAACGCGACCTCCCCCTCTCCCGGACTCCTATTCTCTGTCTCTCACTCTCTCACTCTCTCGCCGACAATCTTCAATTATGTCGCACGCATCCGACACAAAAACCTTGTTGGTCCCTCTCCCTTTCTCTCCACCTCTCTCTCTCCCTCTCTCTCTCCCTCTCGCTCTCT
>NC_041391.1:308193324-308219274 GCF_002162155.2 Triticum dicoccoides
CTTTCTAGTTCGCATTCATATATACATCATCTATAGGTCTCTCTAGCACACTATGTATGATACTCTAGGTAGTCCAAGCTAGATATATTGGGTGCACTCATCGTACGCACACAAATTCCTTGGCTCTTTGCCCGTAACTCTCTCACGCACCACTATGTCGTCTCGAAGCTCTTCCCCCCCTCTCTCAAACTCTCCATCCACCTGGGTCACACATACACATGCATATCTCACTCACACTCTATAGGCCCATCTGAAACTCTATTTCTCTCCCTCGTTCTCTCTCCATCTCACATGCACACACACACAATCTCATGCCCAGATAGCCAAGTATGATGGTCTCTCACTCAATTGTAGGCACACGCAATCCCCCCTATATGTATATGACTAGCTAATCTTAGTCTCCATCACAAACATGTGCATGGTCTATCTCGATTTCTCTCAGGGCATCTTTCTATCGTGCACGCACTCCCTCGATCTCCCACCCATATAGTCCCCTCACGATCTCGAGGGGATCTCTCTATCACAAACACACCCTCTCTCCCTCCCCATGCGTCCATGCCATCCATGTGTCCCTCTCGACCTTTTTTCCTTGTTGGCCAGACCTCTATTGGACATGTGCTACAGGGGTGTCTCTCTTCATTGAAAACAATCACACACTAGCTATCTTCGTGTATCTCCCCGCCTGGATTTTCCATCTCGGAGATGCATGCGTGATATGTTCGCATAAGAAACAAAAAAACACACTCTCTCTCTAAATTTATCGTTTGTTGTCACTTTCTCTTTCACACACATACTCTTTTTGCACACTTACTAATTCTCCTTCACACGCACTTGATCTGTCTCGATTGAGGCACTCTCCTCCATCCATAGCACATAGATTTATTGAAAAGTCAAACATCACAAAGTTTGACCATGTACGTGGAGAAAAAGAATTACATCTAGTATGGCAAACATATACCATTAGATTCACCATGAGATGTAGTTTTGTATGATGTATCTTTGGAATTGTAGATATAAATAACATCTGTGTAAACCTGATCAAAGTTTCCAAAGTTTGACTTCTAAAAAATTTACATGCACTGCATTATCGAGCGGATGGAATATCTCTTTCCCCCTCTCAGCTATCTGACGCACCACTTAGCCTTATCGGGGCTCCTCAATCTCTCTCAAAATTTATTGGTAAGTTTGGTTCGTGACCTGACCCTCATGCCTTGTTGGCCGGTACTGCCTGGTGTGGACATGAGATGTAAAATATTTCTGCCTGGCCAGGCTTGTGTGGTGTTCAAGCGTTTGGTTCATGCCTGGGCCAGGTAAAGCATCAACGTCCCATCAATCAATCCATGCATCAATTATTTAATGCTAATATCCATCAATGTTGCTGTTAGCCTCGTGGCCGCACGACCAGGCACGCCCAGGCATTTGAAATCGGTCACTTGGGCCAGGCTACTTGAAGTGTCTGGAGTTCAGCCAGGCTAATTAAAGTGCAAGGGAACCCAGCCCAGGTGGGATTTCTTTTTCACAGGGTAGCAACCAAACAAGCGTGCATGAAATCTAGCCACAACCCCAGGCCACGCAAAAGATGCTCACGACGCAAGCCAAACTGGCCTTATATCTCCCTGGTTCACACATACACATGTCTCGCTCGCGCTATTCATATAGACCCATCCAACACTCTCCGCCCTTGTTCTCTCTCCATGTGACACGCACCCCCCGAAGTACCATAATCCCTCACTCCATCATAGGCTCTGTTTGGATCCGTGGGTTAGAGTTAGTTTGGGTTGGTTTGGAGTCAACTAACCCAAAAAGATCCAAACAAGAGGGTTAGTTTAGGTTAGATGCATCTAACCCATCCAAAAAACTAACCCATCCAAGAGGTGCTTATTTGGGTTAGTTCTTCTCGGGACCACTAATAAACACTTTTTCTCTCGCTCTCTCTGCAGCAGATCCCTCCCCACTTCCTCGAAGCTTCTCGTCCTCTCCCTCCCTCCCTCTCGCACTGCCCGTGAAGGTGCCTCGCCATATCAGTGCTCCATCTAACCATGCCATCCAAACACCTCTTTACTTAGAGTTAGTTCAGGGTTAGTTCAGGCTTAGAATCTAACTCTAACCTCTAACTAAGTTAGAGTATCCAAACAGGGCCATAGGCGCAAGCACTCCCCCCTCCTAAGTATGATTATCTCTTACTAGCCATCAGGAACACACGTATTGTCTCCTTCCATCCACACGTCTATCTCGATATCTCTCGGGGCATCTTCTATCGCGCACACACCTTGTCACTCGATCTCCCACCCATGTAGTCCCATCACGATCTCCAGGGGATCTCTCTATGACAAACATACACTCTCTCCTCCCCATGTCTGCATTTTCTCCGTACGTCTCTCTCGACCTCTCTCCCTTGTTTGTCATACCTCTCTTGGCCACGTGCTAGGGGTCTTCCTCTCTCGTTTCCAAACAACCACACACTATCTCCTCACCTTGCCTTCGTTGTCGAAGATGCATGTGTGATATGTTTGCATAAGACATGCACAATTTTTCTCTACTTTTATCGTGTGTTGTCCATGTCTCTTTCACACACGCACACACACTTTTTTCACTCTCTCTCTCTCTCTCTCTCGTTAGGGACTCTGTCACGTCCATAAGCATATGGATGTTTTGAAAAGTCAAACCTCAGAAAAGTTTGACCAGGTATATGTGGAGAAAAACATTTACATCTGGAACGATCATTAGATTCATCACAACATGTACTTACTTCATACTATCATTTATCTTTGGTATTGTAGATATAAGTAATTTCTTTATAAACTTGGTCAAAGTTTCAAAAGTTTGACTTAAAAAAATGTTGTAACTACATTACCGAACGAAGGGAGTAGCTCTTTCTCTCTCTCTCTCTGCTATCTCTCACGGGCCTCCCCTCTCACTCGAACTCTCTATACCGACGGATTATACTCTCACGTCGTCAGTGTATAGCTCCGTATATTGTTTAGTTGACTGGTCAACCAATCCACATGCTGTGTTGTCAGCTCGTGTTCTGTATCTTGGTGTGCTGGCCCATGTGGCAGTGAGTGAAACTAAGTAAACTAGAGGCCCATCTGACACGCGGTGAAGTAAACAAAGTTGAAACCACTCGGGGTAGCACCCCGCACGCTAGTAAATTGAGGGCGCATTGAGGACAAACTTCTTGCGTGCGAAGGACGCACTCGCGCACAATTCACCACTGCGCCGCGGCATGCACAGAAGGACGCGCTCGCGCACACCCAGCACACAACACACACCAGCACACGTGTACACCGGCGTCGCCGCCGGTTGAGATGGACGGCGAGGCAGCCAACAAGCGGAGGCAGATCGAGCTAAAACCGCATCGGCGAGCCTGGACTTCATCAATAGCCTCCCCAATGACATGCTGCTCGTCATCATCGGCCTCCTCCCCACCAAATCTGCCGCACAGACTGACCTACTCTCCCGGCGGTGGCGCCCCCTATGGCACTCCGTCCCCCTCAACCTCACCGTCGACAGCTGCCTCTGCGACGGGGATTGCAAATGCATGGCTGCAGTCTCCAAGATCCTTTCATCGCACCCTGGGCCAGCCAGACGCCTTGACATCCGCATGTTCAGTACCAACTGCAAGGTCTAACCCATGTTTGACGAGTGGTTCTTATCCCCCGCCCTAGATCAGCTCGAGGAGCTCATCTTTGAAGCTGGACGATGTCGCTCTCTGCCGCCGTCCGCGCTCCGCCTCACGCCAATGCTGTGCCGCGCCAGCTTCAGCTCCTGCTATCTTCCCCAGATTAATGCCGAGCCCGCCCTTCTTCTCCCTCAACTCAAGCAGCTCGACCTCTTCGACGTTGTCATCTCAAAGAAGGCTATGGAGAACCTGCTCCGCAGCTGTACTGCGCTCGAGTACCTTCATCTTGAGCAGATCCACGGGTTCAGTAGCCTCCACATCGCCTCGACGAATCTCCGATGGATTTATGTGTCTTGCTGGCCTCGCAACAAGACTTCAATTGGGAAGAGATCACTCCAGCTGTTCCATGTTATGGTCATTGAGAATGCGCCTTTCCTTGAGAGATTGCTTGTATCGGATCTAGAAGGTCCAATAAAAATCAGGGTCATTGACATGCCGAAATTGACAGCGTTGGTGTACTCGTCTGCCAAATTCTCCGAACTCTTTATTGGATCCGTAATCATTCAGGTACAACACTCATCTTCTTCTCCGTCTTCTTGAATTCACATTTTTAAATTTCTTATTGATGTATTTACGACCGTCCTCCAAAAAATGATTCGGACAAGCTTGACCCAGTTCATGCGCACAATGAAGATCTTAGCACTAAAATCTATCGGCCCCAATCTGGATCAAGTTGTTGGATTCCTTACATGATTTCCGTGCACGAAGAAGCTACTCATCAAGGTGAAACTTCTTTCCTATAAGTAAACGGTAATCACAACGTAGCTCAATTTTTTTGTAATTTTCCCAAATTACGATGACAAGTGTAGTGTTCAAAACTGCATCTACGCACTGCACCAAAAGAAATGTTTTTAGTATTTTTTTCTCACGTGATCACCTGCATCATTTTTATGCTATACTACTATAGTAGCCTAGGCTAGTCATAGTGGAAAGTAACTTAGACTACTCCAGTAACTCTATGGTTACCCTAAGAGCAAGTACTACCTCCGTCCTTGTTTACTCTTCCAATTTTGTAGTATAAAACTTTGACAATAGATTCAACTGACAAAATGTTAATGCATGTCACTAAGAACTATATCGTTGGATTCATATTTGAACATATTTTCAAATGGTGTAATTTCTAGTGACATGCATTGGCATTTTCTTAGGTAAATCTATGGTCAAAATTCTATACTAAATACGAGGTAGTATTCCCTCCGTCCCAAAATTCTTGTCTTACATTTGTTTAGATACGGATGTATCTAACACTAAAATGTAACTAGAAACATCCATATTTAGAAAAATTTAACACAAGATTTTTGGGACAGAGGGAGTACAAAAGTGGGCTATGTAGGCCAAAACATGTGCCAAATTCACTTGTGATGCATTTGGCATCGATGCCTCTCCATTGCTCACCCGGTGCCCCAATCTGGATCACCTACTTTGCTCCGGTGCCAAATTAACTCATGCAATGAAAAAACACTGCGTGGGAGACAGAGAGGACTGAGGCAATAAAAAACACTTGTTTGGGAGAGTGAGAGGCTGGTGTAGTTGGTTTGATTGATTTGTTTATACATGTGGGTCTGTGTGCACAACAGTGCCAACTCTCCCACATCGCGAGAGCGGTGCCAAAATCTTTTGATTTGACATCGATGCGTATTATGTGGCATACTTTTGCGAAATATGTCATTGGCCACATAGTGGAAGGCAACAAATGCCCAAGCTCTTCACGTGCTCCTAGTTAAATGAGAGGAAGCAGAAAGAGAGAGAGAGAGAGGGAGAGAGAGAGAGAGAGAGTGAAAAAATATCACTAGCAAGCCAACCCTATCGTATGAGCGAATGATATTGGTACCTCTTGATGACATGGCAATCTTATGCAGCCAGCTGCTCTAATATGTTCTCTTCTTTTGCAGATAAAAAAAGACCCAAAGGTGAAAAATGTGCTGCACAATAACAATCTCATTGAATGCCTTGATCTCCATCTTACAGAAATTGATTTGATCGACTACCGAGGCAGCACATCTAAGATTAAATTGGCCGGGTTCTTTGTTCTGGAGGCAAGTGTGCTCAAGGTAATGAGGTTTGGCGTTCTCTGGCGCAACAATGAATGGCGTGCTGATCACCGCAAGCGTCTAAGCCTAAATGACAAAGTCTCCATAGAAGCTGAATTTGTTTTTGAAACATCAAGTGGCCAGAGAGTCGAAAACTTATTTGCCCATTAGTGACTTGTCAGGGTGGTGGATTTTAGTTTGTACGATAACACTGCATCCACCTAAAGTAACGAAAGTTCTTACGTAAACTTCCTAGTAATTCCCTCTTCCTAGGTGCAACATTACTCCTAACATTTGTAATATCAGTTTGAAACATGTAATATTGCCGTGTCCTATTCCTGCGTTTTCAAAATCATGCGAATCAAACAGGTCCTGAGTTGGTGATGATGTTGTGCCTCCCATCTTTCACCAATAGCCGTCGGATCTAGATCTGACGCATACAAACCAAGCTTCTCCATTTTTGCAAAAAGATGCCCACACTTGTTCCCTATTTACAAACAACTCCTTGTCTCTCACATTCAGCCTTATCTCCTCTCCACCACATCTAGAAGGCCGTGGAAAAATCTGGCGCGATGGCCGCTGCCCGAGCCGTCCACCCCCAATCTTGGTGTTTCGTGCAATGCACAGGCATCTACGCATGGGAAATTATGTTGAACAGGGCTGTTTTAAGCATGCTATCTCTACAGCCATGATGATATTGAATGCAGATGGTGAGACTGACTATGGTATTCCGAACACGGCGCCTATACACATGTGTCATGTCCGGCGCAGGGTCTTGTCACTTCACTGTGAGGAGCAGCACGTAAAAATTTGACCAACGGGTAGTAAGGTGCTAGTACTCCTACTACTACATTGGTAGTACTACTACTAGTACTAGTAGAACCACCGTCTGGATTTAGGAGTACTACCACGTCCATCTGGATTTTAGTATTTGACTAGCAATATCTAGTAATGCATGTCACAAAAAATGTACTACTCCCTCTGCAAATAAATACATGGTGTTTTATTCCTATCGGCGAGAGAACTTAATTTTTTTTGCTAACTAGAGTACTAATAGGATTACATGCAATGAACTAAACACTGCATGTCATGTTTGGTAGTCTCAAGTCATTGAAAGCATGCACGGCCAACATCTCTAATTGGTTGATATGTCACGAAATAAGAAACAAGGAGGGAGTTAATGCACCATGCCTAAGTGTTTTGGGATTATTTGGTTTTCGTAATGTGACTTACACAACATTTTTGTTTACATGCATTAACATATTATTAGTTAAATCAAAGGTCAAAATTTGGCGCAAAATGCAAAGGGGACCAATAAACCAGTAAACATCAAACTTCTCTCGTTTGGCCCCAACTAGAGGTCCGGTGAGATGACTATACTGCACCGGCATGGAGGGGGACGCATCTTCATTGACTTATGGCAACTGCCTTTGGGTGAATGACACGTGGGCCCAGGGGGTGGGTGGCCCACCTATCATACAGCCAAAGGCAGGTGCAGTAGAGTGCCGAGGAGTAGTACGAAATCCTACGCACCTACGCACGCTAACCAAGGGCAAGAGTGATAACTCGAATCGCAAGATCAGTTGACTAGAAGCTAAGCTAGACCCATGGAGGCGATGAGCGCGAGCATCAGCCGGTTGTGCCAGATGGTCCACGACGCCGGCCTGCAGCCCGGCAACGAGGAACGTCTCTAGGCAGTATTGCTTGAGGCCGCCAGGGCGAGGGGCCGCTTGGATGACAGCTTCATCTCCTTGTTCGACGAGGTCCTCGTCGGTTTCCTCGACAAGTTCACCATCGTCAAGAAGCTCGCGGACGACTTTTACATAAGCCTCTAGCCAACGCGCCCAGGCTCTGCGATGCCCGCCACCCTTAACGGCCACTATGGTGACAACCTCTTCGACGCACTGGTGGCCCTGCGACTGCCCGCCGTCACGCCGGAGAATGTCCACCTCGAGGTTGCGCTGGCTTCACAGCGCCTGGCGCAGCAAGACACCATCAACATAATCACCCACGTCTACGTGCAAATCGTCCACAAGGAATACTACATGCAAGAGGAGGATGATAGGACGCTGGCCTTCTTGGACCGCAGGGCAACCTTGGACGGCACTGTTCAAAAGCACGTTGAGCTCGCCGCCAACGCCGCTGCTCCTCACACGTCGGTTGGTGACACGGCGCACTAGGGCGTGAGGATGTCGTTGATGGATCCATATGTATTTTTATCTTTCCGTCAAATCCTTGTAGTAGTATATGATACTACAGTAATTATCGTACCTTTCGCATCAACTTCATAATTTTCGTACGTACTCCATGCATGAACGGCGCCAGAACCAAACTTCTCATTACTCTAGGCAAAATCATTATTTTCTATCTATCGATCGTGCCATGGAGCAGAACCAAATTTTACAAGTTATGAGTTCAAAAGGAAAAGCCTGCCGTGTTCGCGTCGCACCCCCACACAGTTGGTCCGGCACGCCGATCAAGCGGGATTGCGTGCGGTGTTGCATTTGCACTAACAAGTGGGACCGCAGTTGAGCAAACCGACTATCGGCAAACCCCCACCCCGCCCACCGCGCGATGGCTGAGAAAACAGGAGGGAGAAGAGATGGTTGTAGCACGGACTCCAAGAAAATTGGTGTCGGATAGGACTCGTGTGGGTGGCGTGTGCCGTACTGCTAGACGTGAATGCTAGTTATGGCCCATGACACCCCACTATATCGAGCCTATATCGAGGTACGTAGAACAAATTTCCTGCAGTCCGTGCTCAGCCCTCCTTTATCTCTCTTCTCAACCAGCCAACGGACGCGCGGAGCCCATCGTCGGTTTGCTCACATGCGGTCCCACATGTCAG
This sequence comes from Triticum dicoccoides, assembly GCF_002162155.2. Taxonomy (NCBI): domain Eukaryota; kingdom Viridiplantae; phylum Streptophyta; class Magnoliopsida; order Poales; family Poaceae; genus Triticum; species Triticum dicoccoides. The sequence goes on from NC_041391.1 coordinate 308,201,885, forward strand.
TGAAAATGCAAGCGGACCTACTGAACCTGCACATCTTTCACCTCGACGTGCTGGTGATGAAAAACAAATCCAAGAAAGATCTTCAGTGGCCGCTTTTGGAGTTACGCAAGAGTAGTAAGATTCTATTTACAGTTTAACCCAAGATGCACATCTCGCGGCTTCAACTACCACTATATTTTCTTTCATGACACGACCTGGATGCTGGATGTCCCACGTGTCGGCAAAAGGAGGAAGAACCCGACCAAATCTTCAGTTGTGCTCTTGGATTAAACTAGTTGTGCTAACTTAAATTTTTTATTGTGTACTCCCTCCGTTCCAAAATACTTGACTTCCATTTTTCCAAAAATGGATGTACCTATATACTAAAACATGTCTAGATACATATATATTTTGACAAATAGAAGGCATGTATTGTGCAACGGAGGGAGTAGAATGGATGCAAGTTTTTGTATTGGGAAGAAGAGTACATCCATATATTGATAGAGCGCAATTTAGTAGATGTTCTATCACTTTTAGCTAGCACAGAGGCTATAGATGAGATTAGTGCACTTGTTGATACTCCTACTTGGTATGCGTGTTGCTGCTTAGACGCAGAGAAAATTGGACCGGAGGGAGTACTAGAATAGATGCTAGACATGAGACTAGATGCACGGAAGCAACGTCTACTTCTTTACACTCGAAGAAGAAAGAAGCACGCAAGATCGAGCCTCCGCAGATCAACAATGAATGCATCGAGAAGGCACTAATCCAACTTACAGGAGTAGTAAAATGTATTCTTGTGGTTCTTGTTTTCTTTGGTCTTGCTTTTCTAGTCAAAATTATCGTTGGAGTTCATGCAAAACGGAGGTCCGTTTGGGGTCGTGTGTTGCAGTTGGCCTTATAAGTGGGACCGCAATTAAGGAAATCGACTATCGGCAAACCACCACCTCGCCCGTCGCGCGATGGCTGAGTTAGAGAAACGATGAGGTTGAAGAGATTGCTCTTGCACGGACTCCAAGAAATATGGTGTTAGATGGAAGTCGTGCTGGTGGCGTGTGCCGTACTCCTGGACGTGAATGCTTGTTCTGGCCCATGCCACCCTACTACTCCTACTAGTTACTATATAGTACTACTAGTATCGAGGATTCGAGGTGCTGGTTACGTAGTACAATATGGCTACAGTAAAAACACCCGCACGATGCGCGAAGCATGTGAAGCTAGTACAAATAGTGTACTACTATTGTTGATTGGCCTCATCTGATAACATGTCGCAATGCACGTACAATTATGTATTCGGAAAATATATTTTTGCCTCGTGGCACCACTCACTCACAGAAGCAACTCGAAAGCCATTTATAAATTTAGTAAGTTTATCATAGGCATATCATTTTATTACATACAACAGGTCATCAACCCACATCGACTACGAGGATACATTATAAACACTAAAGTTTTCACCATACAACAAATAACAAGCAATGAAATGAACTTCAACTCAACCATTCCTCGACGTTGGAAAAACTTGCTTTGAGCCACAACTGATTCTTTGGGACGGGCCATCCATTGTCGATCTGCAGACCAACGAAGGACTGATCATCCAGGCTGAAGCGGCCTACTATATCAGTACCAGGGTAGGGAACCACCCAAATGTCCGAGGTATAGACACAGTTGCTTCTCATAAATGGTAGTAATGTTGTGTCAACAATAGTTGGATCGCCTTTCACCATCATTGGATAGTTTTGTCCAAGGAAGAGCGAGTTTTCTCCAAGACTATCAATTCTGTACCAGGGAGAAGGAGTTGGAGCTAGCACACTAGTATCCATCCCAAATACCATGCAACGGGTGTTGGAATAGGTCCGGAGAGTGCGACCATGGGAGACTACACCTGCTTCCTTAGCAGTAACATCATCAGTGGGCTGTATAGACACGAGAAGAGGTGATCCATCGGAATTAGTTGCCAGGCGCCAAATAGTATATGGGCGCTGCTCGTCCTCATGCTCGTGATCATCACCATCATCATCTCCCCTTTGGTTACAAAAATCTTCAAGTATAGGTGGTGGAATGTTCACAGGACCTTGGAAACACAAGAAGAAGGCTAATTAGTAAGGCTGGCCATAGTGGGGGTAACATAAGTAGTATCATGCACTTGGGACTCGCAAACATGCTTATGTGGCAGGCAATTAAGGAAGAGAGAGATGGTTATTGTAACATAGGTAGATACCGTAACATAATAAATGTGATGCTACTATGCGTCATTCATGGCAATAAACGAGACCACCTATGATACTAATCTAAGATACTATGCACTATAGAGGTAGTAACATAAACTAGTAACATATGCATGTTACTAGTCTAAGTTACTCCCCACTATGACCAGCCTAAAGGGAAACTTTCTAACCCGCATGCATGTGGATGAAACAATTATAATTATGGTGGAAGACAAACGTACCGAAACAATGAGGATGCCATGCAAAAATAGTGCCGCGAGTGGTGGCAGGAAACACAAGGCCCTCATATTGAATTGCATCACAGTACTCATCCGTGTACAGAAACTGATTTTTGAGCAATATCCATCCAGTCAAACCACTGAGGACGGCAACAAGATTGTCGAAGATAGCAACAACTTCATAGTTGTTGTAATTCCAAGAGCGGTTGGGAACTCGAGAAATTGCTATCTTCCATAGAAGACAGTCACCATGATTGTATTTGAACGTGCGTACAATACCGGTGTGCTCAACCTCTGGGTAGTCTGCTGAGATTTTTGGAAGTGGAACCTGGTCACGAGTGTACACATTCACAAGTTCCCACTCGCAGTTGGACCCAATGTAAACAACCCAATCTCCATTTGCGCCTGCCCAAGCCTTGCCCTCAAGCGATGGCATCAACTTGCACAGGGCGAGGCCTCCGTCGTGACGCTGCCAGTCATCAGGGTCACAACGAAGAAGATAGGGGAGATCAAACCGCTCCTTGACTCTTGGGTTCCTTGTAATGATGTTATTAGTTGAGTCGAGAATGGGCTTGAACAAACCTGCCATGCTAGCCAAGGTGATGACGTCGCACCGATCAATGAGTTCCTCCACCACGTCATCTTTCAGATCAGGGCAAGAATAACAGGGTCGTTTCCGTCCTGTTCCCTCCATGGAGAAGACGATCAAACAATGGCAGAAGAAAGGGTGAAGGGCTGAAGGAAAATGGAGGAGGGAGAGAAAGAGCGTGCGACAGCAGTTCCAAATCGAGAGGGAAAGGTGAAGAGTCGGTGGACGGTTGCCAGTTTGCCACGGTTCACGAAGGGGCGCCCCGGCCTACACGTCGGTTCGGAATTACTCCTACTCGCCGTCGTCTCACTAATATGTTGGAACGGGACCACATGACAACGAAACATGGTGTGTAATTTCTCGTGCAAAATGCGATCTGGCCGCGTTGGCCCGAGGTGCCGCATTAGTTATCGACCTTTATTTTTTTAATGGCGTGCCGTTAAGTTTTGAAGCACGACTAACTGGTACTATACGCAGAGAAAATATAAACTACACTACCACTACTCCACCTCCAGTACTAGTAGTATAAAGAAGATATATAGGCTGGGGCTTCAGCGCTTTCTTGCCAAGGGCTGCCCACTTGCTTCTCACACTATCACCCTCACTCTAGATCTAAAAAAGACGGCCCCTCCCTCCCTCCTCACCGGTGGTCACGGATCCGCCGGGGAAGAAAAGGACGTGCAGCGTTGACGCACTCGTCGTCGGCGAGCAAGGTCACGCACTGACAACAATGCCGTCCTCTCAGACCTAGCGCCCGCGCGGGATAGCCTCTGTCCCCAAGCTCGCTACCGTAGTGTGTGCGGAGGACGACGACCACGAGCGAAGCTACTTCCCGCTGACGCTCAGGTATGCTACCTCTTTTCGAACCATACCCTTGTTCTATTCCCCCATCTGGCACGTCGTTGCATGTGGATCTTTTTCCACTCCACCATCTTCCCAATTTGCTATCCTCTGCTCTGGTGGCCACGCAGACGAAAACCATAATTTTCACTATTAAAGGAAACCCTGCTTCATGCAGACTAATGCATGTCTTGGTTGAATAAGGAAAGGAAGAGAGACTGTATTGTCCAAGAGAGTAGGCATCGAACCATCATATAGGTTGAAAAGGGGAAAATCAGTAGCTAAGGAACGAGTCTCGTGTCTCTTGGTTAAAGAAGGGTAGAAAGGCATGACAACGCAATAGAGAAAGGTGGCTAAAGAGAACAAAAATGGGACGTAATCCACATATGCTGCCTAGATATTTGTTGCTCTGGGCAACCATACCTCCTCACCACTCTCCGTCCGTGGAGGTACATCGTACTGGTGCACCCACTGTCCTAATGGGCCTCCCATGCTCTTATTGCCACTTTTTTTTGTTGTTAGTATAACGCCAGAAGTCAAGTCAAGCAATGCTACTGCTAAAGTGATGCCACATTTAACTAATGCCGCTCTCAATCTAATGCCACGGATAAATTTATGCAGTGCCATTTAATGTCACTGGATCATTTCAGGGTTAGCTGTTGATTGTGGATGCATTAATGATTTTTCAGCTAAGGCATTCTAGTGCTGTTGCACAGCCAGTATGCCAACGATGAAACTTGTTACTACCTTCAGATTTTTGCACTGTTAATGCTTATAGATTACATACCTCACTTTCGTGAGATAAGTTAATTTTTTTGTACAGTGTCACAAAAATGCCAAGGTGCTGATGTCATTTTATTTTGGTTAAACTGCACAGACAATTATGAAGACAAGAGGAAAGGTCAAGAGTGGGCACCTCCTCCTCCGGCTGTTCTCTTGATTCGTTCGATAAAGTTTTTATGTTTGATCGATTATCAAGATTGGGATAGCAATTTTTAAGGTCCCCCCGAGTTCGAAATGATATTTACCTTGAAGGTACATGGTTTGCAATTTTTTTATACTGTCATTAGTTAATAATGCTAGTTACCTTCAGACTTCTGTATTTGGTTTAATGCTCATGCACAGCTAGTATACCAATGCTGAAACTTGTTACCTTTACATTTTGTATTGTTAATTCTTATAGAAACCTTCCAGTGCTAGAGTTTATTGAAATCTGTTCAGTAAAACCATTTTACTGTACCCTGTAATAAACTAACTACTCTACTGTTGCACTAGCCACTAGATTAGTGTATATTTGTAGTACTCGAATGGTGTTGCATTAGCGTATGGACATAAATAAAGTGTGGCAAGCTTTCCCAGATATGTGCTCAAGAAAACTACTACCTGTTTTTCTAAATACTAGACGTTTGGGTACTTTAAATTGAACCGCGAAAACGTCTTATCTTAAGGAACAGAGGGTGTAGAGTTCACTCAAATTATCCCGGTAAAGCTAGTCACACCTTTGTTAAAATTAATGTTCGTTATGTTATCGGAGGAGGTCTGTATGTTTGTCTCTAATGCCTATCTACTACGTACCCGACATCATGATGTAATGTTAAGTCATTTCCTTTTGTACAGTGTCGGTGTACTAGATTAGGGGTACCCTAGTACCCCGAACTTGTGCACGGGCAGTTGCAGCACCCCGCGGCAAAGGCTTGCCAGGTGATCGCCAAGATCCCCCCCCCCCCAAGGTTCCCTTGGAGCCATCCAAGAACAAAGTATTTAGGCTAAGGAAACAAGACCCCGGCAAGAGGAGCTTGCCGGGAAGGCCAACCAAGGCGCTCCAATGAACTTGCCGCGACACGCCACGCGCTTCGGCAAGGCAACAAGGCCCCGGCAAGAGGAGCTTGCCGGGAAGACAAACCAAGGTACCTCGAAGCCCGGTGAGCGACAAGCTTCCGGACCCGATAAGATAACAACGGCGGCATGGCGCTTGCCGCGGCAGGCGGCCACTCCGCGTCCATGCTCCAGCACATCCACCAACGTGTCGCTCTGGGCGCCTCTCTGGACGTGCGTGGCGGGAGGCTGTGCAGCCAGTGGTGCGCAGTGGCATGCGAAGCTGACTAGATCGCCATCGTGGCGAACGGTGGCGCCCCTAACGGTCCTTTTCTGCACTGTTCGGGCGACTCAGACAGGCATTTAATGCCCTTGTCCCCTGCCGTCAGGGTTAGGTAGGATGCACTGTACAAGCAACTGTATCAACTACCTCGCTTTTTACGTTTTTACCCTCCTCTGCGTTGCCACCTGTCGGTGACCCCTTTAGCGTATAAAAGGAGGCCCATGCGCAATGTAGTGGGGGTTCGGCTCATAGGTTCGAAGCCTCAGACAGTTTGCTTCGATCCATCCGTAGCCCAGAGAACATCAAACTCTCGCTTTTTGGAGAGCAAGAACGCCAGATAATACAACCAGACAAGCAGTAGAAGGAGTGTTATCTCTCCGGAGGGCTCCGAAGCTGGGTAAACTGCTCGTGTGCCTCGCCTCGATCTGCTCTTCGTGCGATCTCCGCCCCCCTCCGAACCGAAAGGGGCCCGGTCCGCCAGCTCCATAGGTGTTCGAGGATCAGTTTCCCCGACATCTTTGGCGCGCCAGGTAGGGGGCGTCGAGATTGTGTGAACCTCATCCGGTGTTCACACGAGCTAGATCTTCATTCCCTTCATCAACATGCCACCGAAGAAGAAGACTTCGGCAGCAGCCGCTCCGTCCACGTCATTTCCGCCACCGTTGGAGCAAACGGGTGGTGGAGTGGACGCCGGCGGAAGTAAAGCCGTTGATGAGGGTGCTCACAGTGCTGCCAACTCCAAGGACAAGGTTGCACAAACCTCGGCGACTGTACATGTTCCGCGCCACTCTCAGGAGGCGCAAGATCAGCAGCACCATGGCGCTCGCAGCACCATGCGCATGATAGACCAAGGCCAAGCTGGTGGATCTCGGGGCGCTCAAGACCAGCATGCACGCCAGCATGCTGGCACGAGCGGGACACGGTCACCTGGATGGGATACTGCTCCTTCTAACATAGTTAGAAGTTCGAGCACGTCCCGCTCCTCGCGCCGTCCGCCACTGCCACCCACTACCCCAGCAGGAGCTTTGGCGCGAGCTCAACTTCTCCTAGATTACCCTTCGACGTCAGACAAGATCGACGAATGGAGAGCCACCATTCAGAGTCTCATCGGCTACGCCAACGGCGACACTCCACGGCAGCCAAGCGCGTCGCCGCCGCGGCACGACCGCCGGACGCGAGCCGGTGACGACGAAACGGGCGGAGGTGCAACTACCATGCAATCACCACCCCGAAGGCCAAGATCGCCGACTCGTAGGATCCACCTCGACAGTGACTCCACTGCATCGTCGGATCCACGAGCTCGTCATGATCAGCGCCAAGTTCTTCACGATCGACAACAAGAAGACGCTCGAACCCGCATCGAGTACCAAAGAGAAGCGCGACGTCAATCCGACAAGCGCGTTGGGCCCTCTGTTGACATGCATGCGCCAGGGGAACCAGGCGATCTGCCGTATGCGGTAGGTTGTCCTGCGTTCACTCGTGAGCTGCGGCAAGTCCAGTGGCCCAGTACAAAGAACTTCAAACCAGACGTACCGGAGAAGTACGACGGCAAGACACATCCGTCAGAGTTCCTCAGCATTTACACTATTGCCGTGCAAGCTGCCGGGGGACGAGATGACAAGATCCTTGCCAACTACTTCCCGCTAGTGCTCAAGCCCAATGTCAGGTCCTGGCTCATGCACTTGCCGGACAACTCCATATCCTCTTGGGCTGATCTGTGCCATCAGTTTGTCGGCGCCTTTACCGGCGGACACAAGCCTCATGGCCAGGAGAGCGATCTTCATTTGCTCGCCCAGAAGGAAGGAGAGCCCCTGCGCAAGTACATTCAGAGATTCAGCAGCGTGCAGCACAACATCCCAGACGTCCACCCTGCCGCGGTGATCAGCGCGTTCCATCAGAACATGCGGAACCGCAGGATGCGGGAGGAAATGGCGATGTACAAGATCAGGGACGTCAGTGAGTTATATGCACTGGCCGACAAGTGCGCGCGTGCTGAGGAAGGAAGGAGACTTCCCGGAGAAAATATAGGAGCGGGAGGATCTGACAGCGAAGATGCCGCCCCGACAAGGAAAACCCGGCGGCGGAACAACAGAAGGAGGAAAGGCAAAGAAGTGCTAGTTGTTGAGCAGTCCGGCAACAGTGGCGGCGCCAAGGAAGCCAAAGCTGGTGACTCCGGCAAGGAGGTTGCCGCGGAGGTGGCGGCCGCCGACAAGCAGGACGGCACCAACAAGCAGTATTGCAAGATTCACCGCACCAAGGGCCATGATCTTCAGAACTGCAAAAGGGTCGAGCAGCTTGTTGAGCAACAGAAAGCTGAATACGAGCGGCGTGACAAGGAGAAGGCCCAGGAAGGAGCTGGTGGATCCGGCAAGAAACGTCCCGGCCGAGGAGGACGCCGCGGCAAGGCCAAGCAGCGGCAAGGTGACAGACCTCCTCGCGGCCGCGACAAGGATGAAGATGACGGCGACGATGAAGATATGGATGATGAGGAGACTGATGAGCAGGAGTTCCAAAAAGCTACAGAGGTCCTGTGCGTTGACGGTGGTGCTTCTCTGCATGCCTCGCACCGCCAGCTCAAGCAGTGGATGCGGGAGGTCAATGCAGTAGAACCACCCGTGGAGTCACGCAGGCCTCTGAAATGGTCCAGCACGCCTATCTTCTTTGATATTGAGGACCACCCGGATCGCATAACTGCGGTCGGGTGCTTGCCGATGTTGGTTTCACCAACAATCCGCAACCTCAAGGTCACTAAGATGCTAGTTGACGGCGGGGCCGGTTTGAACTTGATCTCCTCCATGGTGCTCCAGAAGCTCCAGATCCCTGACAGCGAGCTCGAAGAGACCAGCACATTTCAAGGAATCAACCCGGGAAGGAGCAAGCCAAAGGGAAAGATCACGTTGCCGGTAACATTTGGCAGTGAGCTGAACTTCAGGACTGAGAGGGTCACGTTTGACGTTGCCGACTTTCCATTACCTTTCAATAGAATCCTTGGCCGTCCGGCACTCGCCATGTTCATGGCAGCCTCTCACTATGCGTACAACGTACTAAAAATGCCAGGCCCAATAAGTGTCATCTCTGTCCCTGGCGACAAGAAGGATGCTCTTATTTGTGCCGACAAGATCTACCGGGAAGCAGCAGCTGCAGCAGAACGAAAGACACTTGCCGCTGAAGGTCCCGGGGGGAAGAAGAAGACCAAGTCCGGCAAGAGCTCTGATGCCCACTCCGACAAGCGCACCTCTTCGGAGTGCTGCGCTACCGTCGAGGACGCACCATCAAGCTCCACCGGCAAGTGCAAGAAGGCAATGGAAGCTCCACCTGAGACCAAGAAGGTGTCCGCCAAGGAGGATGGCACTAGTGGTACCTTCACCATCAGCGCCACTCTTGACCCCAAATAGGAAAGCGTGCTCGTTGCTTTCCTGCGGGCGAATGTCGACGTGTTTGCGTGGCAACCGTCTGATATCCCCGGTGTTCCCAGGAAAGTGATTGAGCACCACCTTGCCGTCTGTCCTCGTGCGCGGCCCGTCAAGCAGAGAGTCAGGAAGCAGGCAGTAGAGCGCCAAGAATTCATCGCAGAAGAAATCAAGAAGTTGGAAGCAGCAGGCCTTGTCAGAGGAGTACTCCATCCCACATGGTTGGCCAATCCTGTTGTTTTGCGCAAAGCTAACGGGAAATGGAGACTTTGTATTGACTTCACTGATGTTAATAAAGCTTGTCCCAAAGATCCATTTCCCTTGCCGCGTATTGACCAGATTGTTGACTCCACAGCCGGATGTGATTTGCTTTCATTTCTTGATGCATACTCAGGATATCATCAGATCTTCATGGCCGAAGAGGATGAAGAGAAAACCGCATTTATCACCCCGTGTGGCACGTACTGCTTCGTACGGATGCCTTTCGGTTTGAAGAATGCTGGTTCAACATTTGCAAGGGTAGTTCACCATGCTTTAGAGCCACAAATACACAGAAATGTGGAAGCTTACATGGATGACATAGTGGTCAAGAGCAAGGACAAAGCGACCTTGAATCAAGATTTAGATGAGACATTTGCAAACCTGCGCAAGATCAACCTCAAGCTTAACCCCGAGAAGTACGTGTTTGGAGTCCCTTCCGGCAAGCTTCTCGGGTTCTTCGTGTCTCAGCGGGGAATTGAAACCAATCCCGACAAGATCAAAGCCATCGAGCAGATCGAAGCACCAAAGCGCGTCAAGGATGTACGAAGGCTTGCCGGTTGCGTGGATGCTCTCAGCAAGTTTATCTCTAGATCTGCTGAGCGTGCCCTGCCATTTTTCAAAATTTTGAAAAAGGCAGGTCCAATGAAATGGACTCCGGAAGCGGAGGCTGCGCTGCAGGATTTGAAGAGATACCTGTCCTCCACTCCAACGCTTGTCGCACCTAAGCCACAAGAGAAGTTGCTGCTGTATATAGCGGCAACCAATCAAGTGGTTAGTGCTGCGTTAGTGGCGGAGAGGGAGGCGGATGATGAGCCAGCAACCACGGCAGATCCATCCAGCGACAAGCAAGGGGCTTCTCCGACAAGCTATGGTCCCGACAAACGTGGGTTTGCGTAGGAACAAGATGAGATACCAAGGAGAATGGTGCAGCGCCCAGTTTACTTTGTCAGTTCCCTTTTGCAGGGGGATAGATCAAGGTACTCTGGTGTGCAGAAGTTGCTTTTTGGCCTCCTCATGGCCTCGAGAAAGCTGCGTCATTACTTCCAAGCACATGAGATCACAGTCGTCACTCGCTTTCCGCTGAAGAGGATACTGCAAAATCCAGAAGCAACAGGAAGGATTGTCGAGTGGGCGCTGGAACTGTCAAGGTTTGGCCTCAAATTTGAAAGCACCTCAACTATCCAAAGCAGAGCATTGGCAGAGTTCATAGCAGAGTGGACGCCAACCCCAGATGAAGAAATTCCAGAAACGAGCATCCCCGTCAAAGAAGCAAACAAAGAGTGGCTGATGTACTTTGATGGTGCCTTCTCACTGCAAGGCGCCGGTGCAGGCGTGCTGCTTGTCGCACCCACCGGAGAGCACCTCAAGTGCATAGTCCAGATGCACTTTCCCAAGGAGCAAGCAACCAACAATACTGCAAAGTATGAAGGATTGCTTGCCGGTCTCAGAATCGCAGTAGACCTTGGGATCAAAAAGCTCATTGTCAGGGGTGACTCACAGCTTGTCATCCGACAAGTGAACAAGAACTACCAGAGTCCGTTGATGGAAGCGTATGTCGATGAAGTGAGGAAGCTAGAAGAGCACTTTGACGGCCTACAAATGGAGCATATCCCAAGAGCTCAGAATGATATTGCTGATGGCCTGTCAAAGTGCGCAGCACTAAAGTTACCTGTGGAACCAGGGATCTTTGTGCTCAAGTTGACTCAACCATCCGTAACACCATCAACTGGACAAAGCAAAAAGAGGAAGTTGGTTTCTGGTGACTACTTTCCGGCAGAGCTCCCCGAAGCCGCCGCCAAGAAAATCCCCAAGATCAACACCACAGATGCTGAGGGGCAGTCTGCTCCGGCAAGCCTTATGGTTCGTTCCGTTGAAGCAGACGATCCCGAAAAGTTTTGCTCCGGCAAGCTTGCCGGGGAACATCAAGCTCCAGCAGGGCCGCAAGTCCTTGCCGTAGAAGCAGATGTTCCCGCAGCAGCAAATGTGCCTTTAGTCCTAGTTGTCGAGCCACAAGCTCCAGCATGGGCACAGCACATTGTCCATTTCCTTCAGACAGGAGAACTTCCCGAAGAGCAAGAAGAAGCGGAAAGAGTAGCCCGGCAGTCAAGTATGTACCAGTTTGTCGATGGTATACTGTACAGAAGAAGACTCAACGGTGTGAAATTGAAGTGTATTCGCCGGGAAGATGGACAAAAGCTGTTGGCAGAGATACATGGAGGCATATGTGGCCACCACATAGGCACAAGAGCACTTGCCGGCAAAGCTTTCCGGCAAGGTTTCTTTTGGCCGACAGCCCTCCAGGATGCAACTGCACAAGTAACCAAGTGTGAAGCGTGCCAGTTCCACTCCAAACAGATACACCAGCCAGCTCAAGCTCTCCAGACAATCCCTTTATCCTGGCCATTTTCGGTCTGGGGGCTCGATATCCTCGGCCCCTTCCCCCGAGCTGTCGGGGGCTTTGAGTACTTGTACGTCGCAATCGACAAGTTCACAAAGTGGCCGGAAGTACAACCAGTGAGGAAGGTGACAGCACAGTCAGCAGTCAAGTTCTTCAGGTCAATTGTTTGCCGTTTCGGGATCCCTAACAGGATCATCACTGACAACGGCACGCAATTCACGAGCCGCACCTTCATGCAGTACGTCCAAGACCTTGGCGCCAAGGTCTGCTTCGCTTCTGTTGCTCATCCGAGAAGCAACGGTCAAGCAGAGAGGGCAAATGCTGAAGTGCTGTGCGGGCTCAAGACCAGAACTTTCGACAGGCTGCACAGTTGCGGAAGGAACTGGATCGAGGAGCTGCCGGTGGTTCGTTGGTCGATCAGAACGACGCCAAATCGAGCCACTGGCCAGACACCTTTCGATCTAGTCTATGAGGCAGAGGCAGTTCTCCCCATGGAACTCGTATACGGATCACCTCGAGTGCTCACTTATGATGAGCTTGAGCAAGAGCAGCTGCGGCAAGACGACGCGCTGCTCCTCGAGGAAGATCGTCTTCAGGCTGCTGTACGAGCTGCTCGATACCAGCAAGCTTTGCGCCGCTATCATAGCCGCAAAGTTAAAGCCAGAAGCTTCGAGGAAGGCGACCTTGTTCTTCGGCGCGTTCAGTCCGCCAAGAATTCCAACAAGTTGACGCCAAAGTGGGAAGGCCCTTATCGGGTGAGACAAGTCACAAGGCCTGGCGCTGTCCGCCTTGAGACCGAAGATGGCATTCTAGTGAGCAACTCCTGGAACATAGAACATCTTCGTAAGTTTTCCCATAAGGCGCGGTTGCCGGAACCCGTTCCGGCAACCACCTTTTGTACAAGTATTGCCGCTGTTGCATGTATTCCTTTGTACAAAGCCGGGCGCAGACCCCGTGCATAAGTAAAAACCCATGTGCTCCGCACAGCTTGTCCATTTCATGCGTTAGTTCCTTTCTTGCATGTGATTATCTGACACTTTGTGCAGCACTTACATCCGGTAAGCAGTAACGAGCCGATGTGCTCCATATTATTATTTTCTCTTCTTTCTTTTTCTTTTAAAGGAAAAGAAGGTTCTCTCGCACACAAGTTTGCCGGGGGGAAGGAGAAGATTGTGGTGTGAGCCAGGCATCATTCAAGCAAAGACTTGCCTTATCGGGAAGCAAATAACAGAAAAGCTAAGTTGCCAAAGTTTGAGCAATCACTTTTTTAATTTTTGAGTTATCTTCCTCGAACGACTCTACTTTGTATGGAAAACCTGTGCGCGGAGGAAACAACTCGTGGCTAGTTGCGCCCTTACTTTGTTTCGAGTCTGCTCAACAGCTTAAGCGTGCTGCATCTAGTCACGACAAGGTTTCTTGTCGGAAGCAGCACCGCCAGCAGGCTGCTGAAGTTCCGCACTCAGCACTCGCGGCTCGGGCGCCTACGCCAACAAGTTCCCCAGAAGCGTAGGGTGAAAACATACAAAGGGAGGAATCTAGTAGAGGAAATAACATTGCAAATCGATAGACAGAAATAAAGTTATATTACAAAGATAACTTGTCGCAGCTCTAACAGACTGTTCTCATAACATGACTAGCAGCGACAAGGGAAAAGAAGAAATGGGCGGCCTAATCTACGCGTCCGCCCTCGACTCGCTTGATCTCGCTCACCTTGTCCACAATGGGTGCGACAAGGGCCTTGAGTGCGTCCAGATCGGTGTCAGGCGGCAAGGATCGGAGGACGTTGGTGAAGCTGAGGCCTGGATTGCGGAAGGCTACCTTCATCAGCACCTTCTGAAGAACCCCGGCGTAGATTTTGCGCGACTCATCGGCCAGCTGCTTCGGGATCCTTTCCCGGAGCCGCTGGAGTGCCGTCGCCACGCCCTTGAAGAATAGACTGAGCTTGGTGCTGGGTTGAAGGCTCTCGTCGGAAGGATACCCAAAGTCCTCCATCCCTAGCTGCGCCAGCTCCTCGTTGATGACGGCGGCAGTGTTCACCAGACCCTCGGTCCAGTGCTCCACTGTGTCTCTGAAGGAGTTCTGGGTGACTGCGATGCTCTCCAGCAGCGCCGCGTCAGCCTTGACTTTCTCCGCCAAGGTCTTCTCCCGCTCCTTGGCGGCCTCCAGCGTCTGCGTCAGCGTGGCCAGCTTCAGCTCCAGGTATACTTTGGAATCCTTGGCGGCGCTGAGCTCCTTGCCCCTCTCAGCAAGAAGGCCTTGAAGTTCACCATGGGCGGTGGCATCCTTCTCGCGCTCACGCTTGAGCGTGGCAATCTCCTCGCCGCTCTTCCCAATATCGGCCTCCAGCCGCGCCACCTTCTCCTCTAGCTCCTTATTGGCGGCCTCTGCAGTTGCTGCGGCATCCTTTGCCTCCTTGAGCGCCCCACCAAGTGCTCGCTCACGCTCGGCGAGCTCTTCCTCGTAGCTGTCGAGGTGGGCCTTCCGCTGCACTAGCTCGCCTTCCCGCGCGTACTGCTTCTCGGCAGCAAGCCTTTGTTCTTCCTCAGCCTCGGCCTTCTCGAGAAGAAAGGCCGTGCGCTCCTCGTCTACTCGCTCCCGCTCCTACGCCAGGGATCGGAGAGCTTCTTGATTTTGTCCCCGGAGCTCCTCCGCGCGCTTCTCCATGTCAACTCCCGCCTTCGCGACAAGCGCTTCCCGGGAAGCCAGCTTGGCTTGCCGTGTGCGGTAGAGTGACAGCAGCTTCCGCAGCAGCTGCTCCTCCTCAGGCTCGCCGCTGCTGCTGCCGGGCGCGTCAACCAATGACAGCCCAGCAGAGGCGAGCACCTCCCCGTCAAAAGTCTCCCCCTCGACTGGTGCCCTGGAGCTCGACGCCCAGGGTAGCTTGATGAAGATGTTGTCACCGGCCTGCAAGTAGGCGCCGGGTTGGGGCTCCTCGGAGCCCGGCTCCGCGGAAGCGGTAGAGGGTTCGGTGGTCGATGCAGGGCCCGGTGCTCCTGCGGCCTCAGGGTCGTCAGTGCGATCGCCCGATCCCTCACCGGCTTCCGCAGCAGCAGCCCCGGCGGCCTCCTCGCCGATGGTCTCATCAGCACCGGCACCTTCCTCGCCGACGCCCTCTATCTCCATTGGTTCAGCCGAAGATGGGTCTGAAGAATGAGGAAGGGAGGAAAATCAATCAAAAATTCAAGGAAAGAAAAACAGAAGAAGCATAACCCAAGGGAAAGTTCTTGGGCAAGTGGATTACCTGCGCCAAGATCTTCAGTTGCGGCCTCGGTCGCCGCAGGATCAGCAGTACCGTCCCTTGCCGGAGAGTCCCCTCTTGCCGGAGAGCGCTCCCTTGCCGGGGACTCCTCCCTTGGCGGCGCAGTCGAAGCAGGTGGCACTTCGGGACCGGCCTCCGGGCACTCCTGATGAGGCTGCTCTGCTCCTGCACAAGTCAACAAGCAAGATATCAATAAAGGAAAAAGCACTCAAGCGCGCCCGACAACAGAAGGCTAAACTATGAACTTACGCTCGGGGCTGCGCCGGGGGCTGCTACGAGGAGTGATTGCCGGGTCCATCAAGGTGGTCTCTGACCCACCTCCTGCCGACGCGATGGGGTCATCCTCGATGACGATCACCGCGGCCTTGGCCCACTTCGCCACTCTCTGGGCCAGTGTTCTGAAAAGAAAAGTGTCCGGATTGGAGCAAGTCAGATACAAGATATAAACAGCAAGCTTGAAGGATTATAAGGGCACCAAAGAAACTCACTCTTCTTCCTCCTCGTCGGAGCTGAGCGCGGAAAGATCGATGTCCGGCCCTCCTCCGGTGCGGCGAGGTGGAGGAGTAGGATCCCTTGCCCGCTTGGCGGGGGTGGTGGCGGTGGCCCGGGAAGATCCCGCTCCAGTTGCCGTTGTTGCGTGAGGCGCTCCCGCGGCAACATTGCTTGCTGCAGTAGAGCGCGTCGCGCGGCTCGGTGGCTGTGGAGCCGGCTGCCGCCCTGCTGCGTCCCCGGCCCTGCGAAGGCGCCTCCTTGGCGGGGCCGGGGGCTCCGCCTGCGGCAAGCTCTCTGAAGGCTCAGCCTCCTCCTCGCCGGCCTCGCTCGACTCGGCTTCAGAACCAGCAGGCTCCTCCTAGCCCATGAACTCCGCGCGTTCGGCAAGGTTTGCTGCCTCTGCGGCCTCTGCCTCCTCCACGGTAAACCCAAACACACCCGCAGCAGCTGCGGCCGCGGCCTCTTCCGCCCTGGTAGCGATGAGCTGCAGCTCCTCGTCGGTGGTGTCACGAGTGAGGCTCTTCTGCTCGTCAGCGCGGACCGGCAACTCCTCCAAGGTGTCGAAGAACTCTCGCACAACGTCGTCCGCAGGCTCTTGCCAAGTGGGGACGATGCCGTGTGAATCGCACAACGGCATCATGGCGCGGATCCGATCAAGCGAAGAGTTATTGCACAAAGGAACTACACCCCTCGGCAGTGTGAATGGGTGCTGGGGGTCGCGTTTGAATAATTCCAAGAGCATTGCATCCAACTCCAAGACAGTGAAGTTGTAGTTGAGGCCCGGCCTCAGCCTCATGATGTCCGCCGAATTCTTAAATTCCCAGGCGGGCCTCCTCCTCTCCTGCAGGGGGGCGATGCGGCGGCGGAGGAAATCGGCCCCGACAGCACCTACGGTGAGCCCGGCAAGCCTGAGGCGAAGAATCCTAGTGATGGCGATCTTCAGCCTCTCGTCTTCCGGGGCCATATTGCTCCAGTCATTGCCGCGCACTATTGGAGTTTGGCGCACGGCGGTGAAGGGCTGCGGATCCTCTTCGACGATCCAACACCACTCCGCTCTCCACTCCTCCCACTTGCTGCGAAGCTCACCCTCCAAGTACGCCTCTTTCTTGCCGACTCTCGAGACCCAGGCAATCCCTCCGGTAAGCGGCTCTCCTCTCTCTACCCGAGGTATGAAGAAGTGGCGAAAAAGGGCTACACTAGGGTGGACTCCGACAAAGTTTTCGCACAAATGTGCGAAAACTGCCATGGTCAAGACAGCATTGGGGGTGAAGTCAAGGAGGCGGAAGCCATACGTGTTCATAATGTCACAAAAGAATTCCGAGAAGGGCGGGCAGAGCCCGTAGTAGAAGAATAGCGGGAAGAACGGGTACCCATTTGGAGCCGACTCCGAGGCAGCAGCCGGGAGTACCCTCGTGCGCGGATGCGCACGCGTCTCCGTCGCCCAAAAGAGGTAGAAGTACTCCCTCAGCTCCTGCACTACGAGCTGGGGGGTGAAGATCGCCCGCTCCTTCCGCAGCACCGCGAGCCGCTGCGCCTCGGCCGACTTCACGCCCTTTCCCTTGTCGCCTTTCGGGGCCATGGCGGAGGTGGTGGAGAAGGTCGACGGCGTGGTGATGCT
>NC_041391.1:308219446-308230653 GCF_002162155.2 Triticum dicoccoides
CTCTCGGCTTCGAGAAGAAGAGGGGAGAGGCGGAGTTTGTGAAGAAGGAGTAGCAGCAAGCAGCGAGGGGGAACGAATTGCCCCTGTTTCCTCTGCTTATAAAGAGGGATGGGGCGGACGTTTCGGCCTTCCACTTAAACAACCACCCACGATCTCTCCCACGATGCCGCAATCAATGCGTGCCGTTATGGGAGAGTGCGGTGGATACGGAACAAGATTTGGCGTGGCCCAGCCCGCGTGTGCCCGTGCCCTGTCTTGGACCTGGCCCAACAACACTCGGCACCGTGTCTGGCCCAGGCCCGGGGGCTCCTGTCGGTGTACTAGATTAGGGGTACCCTAGTACCCCGAACTTGTGCACGGGCAGTTGCAGCACCCCGCGGCAAAGGCTTGCCGGGGGATCGCCAAGATCCCCCCTCAAGGTTCCCTTGGAGCCATCCAAGAACAAAGTATTTAGGCTAAGGAAACAAGACCCCGGCAAGAGGAGCTTGCCGGGAAGGCCAACCAAGGCGCTCCAATGAACTTGCCGCGACACGCCACGCGCTCCGGCAAGGCAACAAGGCCCTGGCAAGAGGAGCTTGCCGGGAAGACAAACCAAGGTACCTCGAAGCCCGGTGAGCGACAAGCTTCCGGACCCGACAAGATAACAACGGCGGCAAGGCGCTTGCCGCGCCAGGCGGCCACTCCGCGTCCATGCTCCAGCACATCCACCAACGTGTCGCTCTGGGGGCCTCTCCGGATGTGCGTGGCGGGAGGCTGTGCAGCCAGCGGTGTGCAGTGGCATGCGAAACTGACTAGATCGCCATCGTGGCGAACGGTGGCACCCCTAACGGTCCTTTTCTGCACTGTTCGGGCGACTCAGACGGGCATTTAATGCCCTTGTCCCCTGCCGTCAGGGTTAGGTAGGATGCACTGTACAAGCAACTGTATCAACTACCTCGCTTTTTACGTTTTTACCCTCCTCTGCGTTGCCACCTGTCGGTGCCCCTTTAGCGTATAAAAGGAGGCCCATGCGCAATGTAGTGGGGGTTCGGCTCATAGGTTCGAAGCCTCAGACAGTTTGCTTCGATCCATCCGTAGCCCAGAGAACATCACACTCTCGCTTTGGAGAGCAAGAACGCCAGATAATACAACCAGACAAGCAGCAGTAGGAGTGTTATCTCTCCGGAGAGCTCCGAAGCTGGGTAAACTGCTCGTGTGCCTCGCCTCGATCTGCTCTTCGTGCGATCTCCGCCCCCCTCCGAACCGAAAGGGGCCCGGTCCGCCGGCCCCATAGGTGTTCGAGGATCAATTTCCCCGACATACAGTGTCACTGAATTGTCAAGGCGGTGATGGCATTTTATTTTAGTAGAACTGCACAAAATTTGCTTAAAAGAAGAGGAAAGGTCAGGAATGGCTCAGTTTTTTAAAAAAACTATGTATGCCTTCCTGACATCAGCCGATGTTGCTTTATTTATTCCTTCAAACAGGTGGTTAGAAACAGTCTTGCTACCTTTTCCCATTAAGAAATTGGAATGCTTATATTTGTGAGTCTATGCTTCAACTAGTGCCACTTTTATAGTAATCACACTTTCAATATCTAGGCAAACAAGGATGCTCGATTTTAGTGGAACTGCACAAAAAGTCCAACTGGTACATTAGGAGCATGTTTTTTTCCAAACCTTTATATCTAATTGGTGGCACTATGAGCTGTTCATTACGAAGGTACATGGTTTGCTACTATCTTGCTACTCTTTTTCTACTGTCATTAGATAGCAATACTAGTGGTTTGCATGTGAATTTATTGGCACGGTGGACCTACATTGGAGGTGCAGAACAGGATTCAATGATTGGATGCTCAATTTTGGTTGTATCGATTTCACCTATTCCATCACTACGAACATGGTGTGGTATATGTTTACTAGCTGCTTGATATTTGTGCAGACAGAGATGTCTGCCCATTGCTATTTGGCAAACAAACAAAGTGTCCACAATTGTGGTTGAACTGCACAAGAGAATAGTATAGTCACTGCATGCAGTGCCATTTGAAAATAGACACAAAGATTGGATAGTCACTTCATGGACTGCAGAAAAGTAGTACTGTACTATTTACTGGCCAACACTAGGTGCTTCATTGCTTTTGGTCTGATTATACAATGGGCATCATTTTCCCTAAGTTAAAGTTTGTATTCCAAAAATAGTCTCGCGGTGTGATCGAGAGAAGACCAAATCATATTGCAGTGGATGTTCCTCCATCATGTGTGGTTCATTCTCATGGTTCCAGCTGTTGGTGAAACCACTTATGTTTGCAAGAGGAATTCTAGAATTCACAAACAAATTTGTCTTTCAGTCTGTACTGAATGTTGGCCAAGAGAAGCATCCATGTTAGTTGGAAGAATAGATGTTTTTATAGATCTTTGCTTTTGGAGCTACATATTTGTATATCATCTGTGAATCATTGAGATGCATTAACATGTTGATCTAATGTATGGGAATCGTACTAGTTTGTTTTAGTTGCGATGCAAGATCCGGAGTGGCTGATCTTTGCTTTTGGAGCTACATATTTGTATATGATCTGTGAATCATTGAGATGCATTAACAATTACTTATTTCTGTTCGCTGAGTGTTTATAAGTTACGGATCGATCACTAGCTAGCCTACAAATGCACTCCTGGCAGTTTTATTTGCAACGCAAGATGCGAAGTGGCAGTTTTTTGAATAAAAATGCCTACCTCTAAAGAAACTGACAAGCTACACTATCGATCCTACACGGATAAAAATGCCTACCTCTGAAGAAACTGACGAGCTACACTATCGATCATACACGGATAAATAGCGGATCACGCACGTACTACCTCCTTTCTGGTTTGCAGGGCTCAATTCAAGAAATGACCTACTCGATCCTACACCAATAAATAGCAGATCACGCACGTACTAGTACCTCCTTTCCGGTTTGCAGGGCTTAATTCAAACCTCTCACCAACCAAGGTACTCCCTCCGTCCGGGTTTATTAGTCCCGTGAGCAAAGCAGCAAGACCAAGGCATGGTAATAATTAACGGCATGCAGAAGTTTAAGCCTAATTAATTCCAGCGATCTAAGTGGTTGCATGCGTGCCCTCGGCTGCGACTCGTTGCATGCTACTTCGCGTACTGCCTGCGAGAGATTCTGAGTGCCTGCATGCAGCCGGCCATAATTAAGGCAGCTAACTGATGCAAAAAAAGATACGCTTTAATTGTTGCGGGCTTTTTAAATCCGTGAAATCATTATTGACAAGGAGGGAGATGATTCGAGTGCACTCGTTTGACCGCCATGCCAGTGTGCGACCCAAACGGGACGGGACGGCACAGTCATAATTTCAGTTTCCCTAGTTTTCCACGGCAAGCTGGCGCGCTAAGCCATTATGCATTGAATTCCGATGACCGTCGCGCTACCTTCCCCCTATAAGTACTGTTTCACGGCCTTCTCTAGTGCCACCATGACCCAACTCGCCATATCCTCATAAGCCCCCACCGGCCCGACGTCGCTCTCCATGTCCGCCATGTCCCCGCCCGTCCGCGGTAGGCGATGCCAGAGGCGGTCACCGTCGGAACTAGTGTTATGTTTTTCACCGGAAGGCAGACGGAGGGAGGAGGCATCTATCTGTCTTTAGATGGCAATGCGCAGATCGAGGAGTTGTTGGAGCGCGACTGCATGGCGGAGGAGCAGGAGTTGTTGGAGTGCGACCGCCTGGTAGAGGAGCAGCATATCGCTGATTTGCGCTGCCAGCAGGACATGGAGTAGCAGCGCACTGACGCTCTGAGTCGCGAGCAGAGCGCCCGCAACTGGACCGACTATGTGGAGGCCAGCGCCCGGCAACTAGCCCTGGAGGCTGTCGGGCACGCACGCGTTCGTGATGCCGATTTTTACTACCAGCTCGTCAAGTGG
This sequence comes from Triticum dicoccoides, assembly GCF_002162155.2. Lineage (NCBI taxonomy): Eukaryota > Viridiplantae > Streptophyta > Magnoliopsida > Poales > Poaceae > Triticum > Triticum dicoccoides. Next base: position 308,223,348 of record NC_041391.1, read on the forward strand.
GTTTCCCGCTTGGAAGCCGAAGCTTCGGTGGACCACGCCGGCATGGAAAGGGCCAACGCGCGCGACCAACGCGCCCTATTGCACCTCTGGCAAGTCTGAGGCGAGGCACAGGATGTCGGTGCCGGTGTTTAGCGTGTACCACAGATCGCGGCCGGCATCGTCTAGTTAGCTAAGAGTATGTTAGTACTTGTCTAGTGGGAGTAGATAGTTAACATGGCTATGATGGTTGTCAACGTGGAAGTTCAGTACTCTATAGGTGGATCAGACCTGTTACTTTGCTCCGAATGTTGAACTTTCTGTTTGAACGTATGGAATGGGTTGTGGGCCTAGCAAGTTGATGCTTACAAAATCAGGAGATGATTGTAGGTGGAGAGAATGACAGCAGGGACCCGCCAAGGTCATGGCAGTACGCAAGAAAGTGCCTCCTTATTTCAAGCCAAAAAAAATGGCTCCTCCTAGTGGATTTCTGACATCTGGGTCCCATGCCATTGTCAACGTAGTCAATAAACGAGAGAATTGCACAACGAGCGGCTGACACCAGGGACCCAGCAGCTCGCCCAGTTATTTTTGTTTTGGGTTAATTTGATAAATGCCTCCGAGAAATGCCACTGCAATTTCCAAACTTTGAAAAAAGCCATTTCATGCCATTTCTAGTGGCATTTTTTGAAGTCTAGAGTGGCGTTTTTCAAAGTTTGCAAACTACAGTGGCATCTTTCAAAGTTTGCAAAAATTGCAGTGGCATTTTTCAAAGTTTGGAAATTGCAGTGGCATTTTTATGAATCGCCATAATTGGAGTGGCATTTATCTAATTTGTTTTTGAGATGGAAGCAGGGTGTCAACTGGGCTGTGTGGGACACTCTGGCCTGTCTAGACAGCCTCTTCTTTTATGTTTACCACCGACCAGCCCAGTAGTTTTTTTTTTTGAAAATGGCTAGCCCAGTTTTTTTGTGATTTGTCAAGTAAGTCGCTTTATCAGCCCTGTTGGGCTGCAAATCTTTCAAGATGAGGAGAGCTTCATTCGGCTGGCCGAGAAAATAGCCTATCAGTAATGAGAAATGGGCTGTATATTTTTAAAACACATCAAACCGGCAATTAGTTTCAAATATCTTTTTTTCATTTCAAGATTTTAAATTGCATTGATTTTTATGCGCATGGACAATTTATTGGATTTTATATTGATATACATTTATTTTTAAAATCAGTCTGAGTGTGACTCGAAATTTCAGGATTAAAAACCGTGGCCACAATATGGGCTGTAATGCTAACAAAAAGAATATGGGCTCCAAGAAAACCCGTAAGAATTAGAAAATGGGCTGTAAACTATTTGAAATAATGGTAGATGGGTTGTATGCTGTTTTCCACAGATTTAAGGCTTTCCACAGATGGCCTATCTACTATTGTATGTCCATCCAACGGCCGTCGTGCTTCTTCAATCTCTGCTCTTCCTGCTCCAGTCGCTCAAACAAGCGCCGGCGGGACTGCCTGTTGCCTCCTCCCCGTGGCCGGCTATGCTGCCGCGCAGGCCTCACTGCCCCATCGTACTCCACTACAAAAAAAAGACACATCCGTGACATTTTGGGCTGAATGAATATTTTTTCTGTCACACATATGACACTTCTCGACGATAATTGTGACAAAACCCGGTATCATCATAGATGTGGTGGGCTCCTACTTCTATGACAAAAAATCATGACAGAAAATGGGCTTTTCGTCCTGGGCGGGCCGGAGACGCAGCTGCATGACATTCTTTGGGCCGTCCATGATGGAAAAAACCATGGTAGAAGCGAGGGGGAGGAAAATTTTGGGGAGTTGTCGGTTACGGTGGGAGGTCGGGGGCCGAGCGATGCGCATTTCTCTCGTACACGTACGCGCGTGTGTGCGAGGCGTTCGCTCTAACTGAACCCGAGCGAGGCCTTGGGATCTAATTGAACCCGAGCGATTGCACTTCAGGTTACGCGTTACTGAACCCGAGCGATCGATCGATGGCTGTTAACTGAACCCGATCGAGCGATTCCTTCGCTGCTGCTACAAACTGAAGCCGATCGATGCTGCCTCTGGGATGAACAGTGAGCATTGCAGGGGGGTTTGGATGAACAGTGAGCGGTTGCGTTGCCTCTGGATGAACAGGACCCCGTGGTGTGGAGGGCTGGATGAACAATAGATGGTGGAGGGGTGGCCGTGGAGGGGTGGTTGAATAGGACCCCATGGTGTGGAGGGCCGGATGAACAATAGACGGTGGAGGGGTGCCCGTGGAGTGGTGGTTGAACAGTAGCCGGTGGAGTAGCGTGCGGTCGAGGCTGGATGAACACGAGGCCGTGGAGGCTGGATGAACAGGAGCCCGTGGAGGCTGGAGGAGGTCGACGGTAGCCCGTGGAGGCTGGAGGAGGTCGACGGTGGAGATGAACAGTATCCCGTGGAGTCCCGTTTTGCGGTACACCACACCCCTCCCGATGAACAGGACCCCCGTTTCGACCGTAGCGCTCCAACACAAGTCTGTTTCATCCGTTTTGTGGTACGCCACACCCCTCCTGATCAACAGGACCTCCGTTTCGACCGTAGGAGGTCCGTTTCCTCCGTTTTGCGGTACGCCACACCCCTCCCGATCAACAGGACCCCCGTTTCGACCGTAGGAGGTCCGTTTCCTCCGTTTTCTGGTACACCACACCCCTCCCGATCAACAGGACCCCGTTCCGAATGAAGGAGGTCTGTTTCCTCCGTTGTGCGGTACGCTAGGCCTCGTTTCCATCGCCTGTTCCGTCCAAGCCCTCCTGATGAATACGACCACGCATTCCGTTCCGACCCAGCCGGTTGGCTCCCCATGAACACGACGACGATGCTGTTTCTCCATTCCGACCCAGCCATGTACGTATGCGCGAGTAGGCGTTCGAGACCCTGCCTGTATGTACGTACGTGGCCGTATTTTCTTTCTTGCACCCTCGCCATTGTACGTAAGTGTACATGCTACGTGCGCGCCTCTACTACGACACGTGCGCGCATCTACTACAACACGTGCGTGCCTCTACATCGACCAGTATGTACGTACACTTTCGTGACCAGAATGACAACGCTACGTACGCTACGACCAGGTGGGTCCCGACTGTCAGGCACATCCTTGCTTGCGAAGATGTAGCTGGTGGGTCCCAGAAGTCAGGGGGGCGAATCGTTTTGGGTTTTTTGCCCGGACGCACTTCCTTGCGTGCGAAGATGTAGCTGGTGGGTTCCAGCAGTCAGGGGGGAAATGTTTTTTTTCGCGAAATACTGGTGGCCCGTCCGGTGGGTCCCTGCTGTCAGGTGGAGGAATAATTATTTTGCGCGTAATAAGGAGGCACTTCCTTGCGGCCGTTGTGGACCCAGCTGTCAGCCTCTCCATGCACAGTACTCTTCCGACGGAAGTCGGTCGTTAACCACATTGACCACGCCGCGCCGAGAGCACCACGGCGGTGGACGACGACGAGGCCTAGGAAGGGGACGACGCGGAGCCGGGGAAGACGCAGCAGTGGATGCCCACACGAAGGGGAGTACGAGGGTGAGGCTGCCGTCGCCGCAGAATAACAGGGGGTGTGGGTGAGTAGAGGGATGGACTGGCCAGTGGTGGGAGTAGTAGGGGGCGGTGATGCCGCTGCGGCATCACAGCCGGCCACGGGAGGCAGGAGCACGCGGCACGACAGGCGCTGCTTTGGGCGGCTGGAGCATGAAGACGAGAGGTTGAAGAGGCACTACGGCCGTTGGATGGGCATCATACGGTCACGGGAGCTAGAGTCGTTCAAATTGTCTAAGTTGACAAAGCCCTCCGTCCCCGTAAACTTAGTAGGCCCACAAGTCAGCCCCCCACCAAGGTGAGTCCCAGCTAGCAGGGGGAGTATTCATTTTTTTGTGCGTAATAAGGAGGCATTTCCGGTGGGTCCGAGTTGACAGCAGGGGGTACGTTTTTTCGTGAAATATAGAGACCCTTCCGGTGGGTTCCAGCTATTAGGTGGAGGAATCATCATTTTGCGCGTAATAAGGAGGCATTTTCTTGTGTGGGCCCCTACTGTCAGCCTCTTCCGATGGCTGTTGTTTGTTGACCATGTTGACCTCGCCGCGCCGAGAGCACAAACGGGGTGGACAAGGGCGAGGCCTAGGAAGAGAACCACCCGGAGCTGGCGAAGCCACCACAGCGGATTTCCGCGCTGAAGGGAGAACGAGCGCTGACTGGTCGGCTGCGGGGTGAGGCTAACGTCGCCGGAAAATAACAGGATGTGTGGGTGGTTAGAGGGATGGCCTGGCGGCAACACAGCCAGCCACGGCAGGAGGGAGCAGGCAGTCCCGCCGGCGCTGGTTTGGGCGGCTGGAGCGGGAAGATCAGAGATTGAAGAAGCACGGAATCCGTTGGATGGACATCCAACAGTAACTGCTGCGTGTTGACTAAGTTGACAAAGCCTTGCGTACGCGTAAAAAAATTTAGGACAGCGTGATCGTCAACCTAGTAGGCCCAGAAGTTAGCCTCCAAATCTATGGAAAACAGCATACAGCCCATTACCATTATTTTCAATAATTTACAGCCCATTTGCTAATTCTTAAGGGTATTTGAAGCCCATATTCTTTTTATTAGCATTACAGACCTTATATTCTGGGCACTGCTAAAAAATTCAACGAAATTTTGCATATTTCGGTGGGGTCCAAACTCTTTTAATCACAAAATTTCGTGTCACGTTAAAAATAGTTTTCAAAAAATTATATCAAAATAAAATTCAAAAACAATTCTCCGCAAAAAAAATGAATGAAATTTAGAATCTTAACTAGCAAGATGCCCGTTCATTACACATAACATGTAGATGCATTTGTATGAGTAGTTTATCTTGTGGGAGAAAAGATGATATTTTAATGTAATTGCCAGTTGGCTTTGGTTTTTATAAGAGTAGAGAGTAGAGAAATCCTGAAAAAATGATATTTTAATGCAATTCCCGGTTGGCTTTGGTTTAAAAATTTACAGCCCATTTCTTACAACTTATAGCCCGTTTTCTGGGGAAGCCCATTTCTTACTACTTACATCCCTCCTCGTCTTGAAAGATTTGCAGCCCAGCAAGGCTGAGAAAAGCAAGTAGGCCTCGGTTTTGGTATTCTCCAAAAAAAGAACTGGGCTAGCCAATTTCAGAAAGAAAAAAGTATATCAACTGGGCTCGTCATGTGCTTAATAAAAGCGTAAGAGTGGGCTAGACGGGCCACAACCCCCGCATAGAGCGCAGTTGAGCTCCGTCTCTGAAACTGAAAAACAACTGGGCGAGCTGCTGGGTCCCTGGTGTTATCCACTCGTTGTGTAATTTTCTCGTTTATTGATTACATTGACAATGGCGTGGAACCTAGTTGTCAAACAATTAGGAGGAAGTATTTTTTTGGCTTGTAATAACGAGGCACCTGCTTGCGAAATGCAATGACCCTGGTGGGTCCCTACTGTCAGCCTCTCCACGTACAGTCATCTCCTGATTCCTCTTGGTTGTTGACCATGTTGACAACGCCAGATGGCGGCGGGCACAGCGAGCTAACCAAAGCAGAGATCGACGGCAAGGCCTCGGACGGGAGCGAACAGCAGCCATGGAAGATGCGGCAGTGTAGTGGCAGGTGGAGGGGCGTACGAGGGCAACAACATGCAAGTCAAGCATACAAATGGTACAAAAAGCCCAAGGATTAATTGTTCATCAAATTTTTAGACAAAACCCAGATTGAACATGATAGTAACATCTAACCCAACCACTCTTTTTTGCAGTCACAAACAAATGGATCGGTCTGATCCATAAAATCAACATCCTGTGCAAAAAAATTTATTTCAGGATGTCTACAACTTATTGTAAATATAAGCCGAGCACGTTTAGAAGCCCATTTGTCCACCTGAAACTTCTTTTTTTGCTGTTCAACATGTTCGTCCGTGAGAAATCTCTTGCTGTAAAAATTAAGCCTCATGGACAACAGTAACCTCGCGTTTAACAGGAAGAATGTGACAAAGCTTCTGTTTGCCTGGTTGGATGCATATCGTCCCATCGTTATTGTCCTCAAATGAATGTCATGAGAACTGAGAAAATCCTTGTGCTTATTACGCCAACGATTGGTTATATCTTTTTCTCCATGTGGTTCTCCCTAAGTAGACATGAAGATTGAAAACAGTTAAGGTCTGAAAAAAGAGTATATCGAAAGAACGACAGCTGAACAGCTAATTCTAGTACAATATATACGGGCTTTCAATGTGCATGAAATCATCACCTCTATGTATAAATTCTCCAGAGATTGAAAGCATCGCAACAAGCCAATAATTATGTCCAGATCAAAACTATACATTCTGATATATATATATGATCTTGACAGAATCCAGCAGCATTGATAGGCTATCAATGGACGAACTCTTCATTGAGCATATAACATAATATTAGTACCCAAAGTGTACTCCAAGATGATATAAAACTTGTGCGCACAAATGAAAAATGCAACATATGATGACAAATTTGTAGATGATAATATACGGTACCTAAAAAAGTGAGGAGCCAAACACCAACTCCTTGTGATTATTAAACGGGTCACGAATTACACCCAAGGTCTCCAGTTTGGGCGCAAAGACGACAGTTATTTCTGAAGGTGTATAACAACTATGAAGGAGCAACCTTTCAAGTGAAGGGGCATCTTCGATGATGAGCTGTTGTCCTTTAAAACAAATTCCAATGCTTATAAGGTGAGGCGACTTTATTTGGAGACAACTGATACCGAATTTCTATTCCCAAAACAATCAGCAAGCGCTCCAGGGCAGGGCAACTGGAGTGGATGATGCTGTGCAGTGAGGCCTCCGATAGATAAACCACCACAAGCGAAATTTTTTTAGCAGTGGGAGTCGAAGCATTTGTACCAAATCGTCTGGTAGATGGCACTGGGCGAAGGTGGCGGTGTGGAGAGAGGAGGAAAACCGTGAGATGGACAACGGTGGTGTGGGCACGAATTTTTGATATGTTCGTGGTATGAAACTTTCATGGTAATGGTAGAACTTAAACTGCTGGAGTCTTACGAATTCAGGGGATGTCAGCCAAGCGTCCACCTTGCCGGGTATGGACAACAGGTAGCTTGTCAGGATGCAGAGGCATTGAACGGGGCCCTGCTGGTGAGAAGAGACGATGGCTCTGATGATATCAAATTCAGGAAGGACGGATATCTGACGACAGTCGAGATTGAGGGGCGCGGTGCACCATAGAGGGCGCCACTGAGTTGAGAGGACTTGGGTGCGGCAGCAATCCTTGGTGGGAAGAAGCGAGATGATCTCCTCAAGGATGACGCCCGGGAGATCGCTGAT
>NC_041391.1:308230909-308338987 GCF_002162155.2 Triticum dicoccoides
CCCCGCACTACCGGGTGCGGGATCTACAACCGGCACCGCCACTGGCGGGAGCCTCATCTTCTTGGCGCTGGGGCCAGCCGACTCCATTTTCCTTATGGGCGTCGCGCCGAGCTCACGGGTTTGAGCATAGTAGCCAGAGACGAGCCTGTTGGCAGTGCGAGTGGGGAAGAAGGAGGGCTGGGGATTTCTGTAGGAGTGGAAGAAGAGGAGCAGACGTTTTCTGTACGAGTGAGAAAGAAGGTGAGCGAGGTTTTCTGTACGAGTGAGGAAGATTGGGGAGCAGGGGGAATTGGGTGGGGAAACGGAAGCGGGAGAGCGAGCTGTTCGTGTTTATAAGGCCCGCTGCACTAACTACTCGCTTTTTGCCAAGAACCGCTCTCTTCTTTTGCGTTGCTGCATTGGAGCTGGCGCATGGGCTTGGCTGACTGGCCATGCATGCAGGATGCATGTGCCCGACGGCCACTGCATGCGCCTGGTTTGTTACTAGGCCTATTTAATAGGGTGGTTATGGAGTAAATTAAGGAGATTTATTTTGTCTGTGTGCATCCACTAAATTAGAGGATGCGGTACTGGATGTAGACACTCACATTAAATTAACATTGAGAAGAACAAAAGTTCAGCATGTCTATGCATCTCAATGATTCACCATACTATAACCAATATACAAAGCTGTGAGAAGGAGTGGAAATAAAGAAAATCGGTCGATGCTTCTCTAAGCAAAGGGCCTCCCTGTGCATGCATTAATTTCCTAGGCATGCTTGTTTCTACTCAATGTTGCGAGCACATGGATGCTGACACATTTGCAGCAAACACATGAGGCAATAGAGATGACTCAACATGGGTCGATGCTTCTCTAAGCAAAGGGCCTCATCTTGCAATTGATGCTGACACATTTGCAGCAAACACATGAGGCAATAGAGATGACTCAACATGGGTCCATATTGTGCAGTTCCCCTGATATCATATTCATTGTCCTGAATCTGAAAAGATAGGAAAACAGTAGCTATACTTAAACGGTGTTGCAAAACAGTAGCACATATCAATAGCTCGGCATGACAAAACACGATCATTTGGATGAAGGGGATACTGACCTGCCTGAGGAAGATTACATATAATTTCATAAGTCCTTTGTTGATTTCCACCTTCGGTTGCACTGCTTGTTTCCTCCTCCACAGATGACAGGATCATTCCGCACTGCATTCAGCAAGTTAACATATGAATAAGCTAATTTCATCTTGCGGTGGTCGTTGTACCTAGTTATGAATGTAGGAATACCTGGAGCACCATGAGGTTAGCTGACAGCAGGTAGATGCAGCCATATAAATTTTGTGCGGTGCTACCAAAATTGAGGTTTGTATCCCTTCCCGTTATGAAAATTCTTCTTGAATTTGGTAGAATGTGATGGCTTGTTTGTTCTTTGCATCAAACTTGCCTTTCCCCTGAGATTTGTTCTTGTTGTCTTGGGGCTGGTTGGGCTGGAAGTTCTTCTTGTGTACCATGTGGGCACTAGAAGCTCCCTCAGCAACCTGAGCACGTGTGTCTTTTGCTCCTGCCTTCTCCTCAAAATCAAGAGTGCTAATGAGATCCAAAACAGAAAACTCATGTCTCTTGTTTTTTAGAGAAGTAGCAAAATCACTCGACGAAGTTGGAAGCTTGGCAATGATGGTCCCAGCAACAAATTTGTCCGGCAACACACACTTAAAGTACTCAAGTTCCTTTGAGAGTGGTTGTATCTCATGAGTCTGCTGAACAACAGAGCGCTCATCAGTCATCTTGTAGTCACAGAATTGCTCCATGACATACAACTCGTTGCCAGCGCCTGAGGGACCAAACGTGGCCTCGAGTGCACCCCACATGTCTTTGCCGCTGTCAAACGACATATATGAATCCACAATGGAATTGTCAAGAACACTCAGCAGGGCGGCTTTAAAGAGGGTATCCATGTTCTGAAAAGCTTCCTGCTGTGTAGGATTAAGATCGCCCTCAGGCTTACCCTTAGTGGCATCATAGCAGTACATGATCTGAAACCAATATATTGCTCTTGTGCGCCACCTTTTATTTTGCACCCCCTTAGAAGTAGGCGTCTACAAAAGCACAGCAAAACCACTCAGAGTAAATTGCCTGTGATCAGGTTTTTGGATTGGATTGTTGAATATATGAGCAATTTAGTATGAGATTTAATCCGAATCAGCAGTAAATAAATCATGACGACAATTGCAAACATCAAAGTAATGATGCGGACTAAACCAGGAGGACAGAATCACATAATGTACAGCGGGAACAGAACCGATGTGGTTGATGTTGTCACTCATGTCATTGATGAAGAGGTTACCGAGGTCTGGGAAGAAGGTTGTCATTGAGGAAGTCGTCGCTGGTAGCAGTCACAGTAGTGTGCTCCCCAAAAACCTGATCGCCCCTCTCCCGTACAGGATCATGAAAGGCAGGGTTTGGAGGACTGCTGTCCCTTCTCGCGGTGCACGCCGGAAGGAGGGCTGGAGAAGAATTGCGTGGCGGCGCTAAGATCTGGAACGGTGCAAAACCATATGATATAGCGGTGGCTAGGGTAGAGCATGTCAGGTCGGTCGTGCGAGTATAATAGTAGGCCTTTGGCCCCCAAACCCCACGTCCAAGTCAATAAGAGCTCAATAAAAGTCAATAATAGACCCACCAAGGTTTGCCTAAAAAAACGGAGTAATTAAGGCGTTCGTTAGTCCTTTTAGTATAAATACGATATCATTAATAATGGCCCCACCTTTTGTCTCACAAAGTATGTTGGAGTATAACCGGCTACACGTTTACAATCCGCTTCTCTTCTCTCTCCTCTTCTCTCTCCTTCAACTAAGCACAAATACTATATTTAAATCCTTATAGCCTGCTTATGTCATCTAATTGCAGTACTTGCTCTAAAAGTTAATATCCACTATGGTCTGAAATGCCGGGCATGCAGCGGGTGGTGCCCTCGGTCGGCACGCTGCTTCAACGGCAGAAGCAGTGAGAGGTCGCGTCGCCCTGACTTGCCATCAATGTGGAGCGGTGGGCTCTGCTGGCGCCGGGCGGGAAGCGCGCGCGGGAGGGGGGAGGGGTTTTTGTTGGGCCAAGAAGGTGAGACGCCAACTTGGGATCGGTCCGGACGAGGAAATATCATGTGCTCCCATACTCTGCATATGACACTAGTCTATGTTACTACTCCCTCCTTTCCGGTTTATAGAGATGTTTAGAGTAACATGGTAATATGTTACAGTACAAATTAGTCCCCACTATGACCAGCCTTGGCCTCTCCCAGTGCTCCACCATGTATAGCTGATAAGACTGCCTCGTAGGCATAAAATATGATGTGGCACCAATAAACTAAGCACCTATGCATTGAAGACTTGAGTTACTAAGCCATTTAATGCACTTAGCACCTCATCTAAAGAGCATTAATAGTATAGCCAGCTGCTGGCTATAAGCCAATGCCATGTCATCTACAGCCCATCTTATAGTCAACATGTACAATAGTAGATCAAAAGAGTGTACTACTACTTTTTTGTTCTGTGGCCCACATTTCATTCTCACAAAGTGCCTAGGAGCACGTGCTAGAGCTGGCTCTTCATGAAGAGCCCGCTTACCTTCTCTCTCCTCTTCTCTTTCCTCCAACTAAGAAGAAATGTACTATAGTTTATTCCTTATAGCCCGTTGACTCAACTCTATTGTACTTGCTCTAAGCACATCTAAGCACTTACTAGCACCCCCATGACCATAGACCTTGACGGTGTACGTCACATTGTGTCTCATAATTTTCCTCGTCATCATCTGAGTCCTAGAAGATCTCACCCACATCATCATTAGCATGTAGCCGCCTTGATAGACAACGTGCTCAAAAGTAGTAGAGGCGACTAGGGACGCACCACCACCACATCGTGGGCACTCCGTATGTGCTCGTGCGCGTGCAGCGTGCGTGTTTTTCTATCGGTGCTAGCTCTAAGGCCGAGGCTGCGGTCGTCTTCGTCTCCGACTAGTAAATGAGCAACGACGGCAAAGAGGTGCTGCAAGAGATGCGTATGCGCCGTTGCGTGCGAGCTTCGCCATAGCACGACGAACCGGACGTCGCCACGGATGGCGCACACCTCCATGCAGCCGAGTGTGTGTGCATGCATGTGTTATTCACGTGCATTCTATCGCCGAGCATGTGTGCATGCACGTCTTGTGTACATGCGTTGTGTGCTCCATGCTGTGCGCGTATGTGCATGAGTTGGATCGGATGGAGTTAGTGTGTTGGCTTGTGTACATGCGTGACTTGTTGCGTGGTTATCAATAATTCAATATAAAATACTCCCTCCGTTCCTAAATATAAGTCTTTCTGGCCATTTCAAATAGACTACAACATACAGATGTATGCAGACATATTTTAGAGTGTAGATTCACTCATTTTGTTTCGTATGTAGTCCCTTATTGAAATATGAAAAAGACTTATATTTGGGAACGGAGGGAGTATAAAACATCTTCAACTTAGCATCCTGATGTACCGTTTCTAGTGGTTAGCGAAAAGTTCATATTCTTTTAGTTGTTTATAGGTGGGCAGGCGGCAAAAAACAGGGGAAAATGCGCAAGGTTCCTTGCTCCTCCTCGGTCGTCGGGAATCTATGCTCTTCAACTCTTTTCTTTTACGTGAGCTTTGTTCATCCTTTTCACAACACGCGAGACATCTAGCATCAAGGTGCACGTGTCATGCAAGGAAATGGAGATAATCAGATAAGCAGTGCGTAAGTGAGTCATGCAGGGGGGGGGGAAGCGGGGGGAAACCCTTTTTCCTAACTGATTCGTGCACTTCGATGGCACCTACGCAATATTTTTTTCTCCTCGATGGCACGTGAATAGTGCAAGTACTCAACGACGGAGCACGGGATGGTAGCAATGACATGGTCAGCCCTTTTTTGGAGAGAGTACGTACTACTAGTAAATAACTTTCATGTGTCCCGTCAACTCGCAAAATGACGAGAAGCTTGATTACGCCTTCTCCCTCGCCAACGCGTGCGCGGTGGCTCGCAGCACGAGGAGAAACTTTTGCTTTCAAGCGGTGGACATGCAGCAGTTCATTTGGTGTCAGATTGCCAGATGCACTACTATAGAACCATCGACTTTTGGAAGAGGCAAAGAGCCAAGCGCAAGGTCACCTACTAACCTTAGGCTAGGCGTAGTGGGAGTAACATAAGTAGGGGTACCTCCTTTTTTTATTCTAGAAAAAACCACACGCGAATATCAAGGTGCTGGTTACGTAGAACAAATTTCCTGCAGTCCGTGCTCAGCCCTCCTCTATCTCTCTTCTCAGCCAGCCAGCGGACGCGCGGAGCCCATCGTCTATTTGCTCACATGCGGCCCGACATGTCAGTGAAAACGCAAGATGACCCACTGAACCTGCACATCTTTCACCTCGACGTGTTGGCGATGAAAAACAAATCCAATAAAGATCTTTGGTGGCCGCTTTTGGAGTTACTCAAGAGTAGTAAGATTCTATTTATAGTTTAACCCAAGATGCACATCTCGTGGCTTCAACTTATCAACTACTACCTCCGTCCAGGTTTATTGGTCCTCATTGTATTTCGTATCAAATTTTGACCATAGATTAAACTAACAAAATGTTTACGCCTGTTACCAGACATTATATTTTTGAAAACTATGTTCAAATACGAATCCAATAAGATAATTTTTTTGACATGCATTAACATTTTATTAGTTAAATCCTTAGTCAAAATTTGACACAAACTACAAAGGGGACCTATAAACCAGGACAGAGGTAGTAGAAGGCATGTATTGTGCAACGGAGGGAGTAGAATGGATGCAAGTTTTTGTATTGGGAAGAAGAGTACATCCATATATTGATAGAGCGTTGGAGTTGGCCTTACAAGTGGGACCGCAGTTGAGGAAACCGACTATCGGCAAACCCCCACCTCGCCCGCTGCGCGATGGCTGAGTTAGAGAAATGATGAGGTTGAAGAGATTGCTCTAGCACGGACTCCAAGAAATATGGTGTCAGATGGAAGTCGTGCTGGTGGCGTATGCCGTACTCCTGGACGTGAATGCTTGTTCTGGCCCATACCACCCTACTCTCCTACTACTTACTATATAGTACTAGTATCGAGGATTCGAGGTGCTGGTTACGTACAATATGGCTATAGTAAAAACACCCGCACGACGCGCGAAGCATGTGAAGCTAGTACAAATAGTGTACTACTATTGTTGATTGGCCTCATCCGATAACCTGTTGCAATGCATGTACAATTATGTATTCGGAAAATATTTTTTTGCCTCGTCGCACCACTCACTCACAGAAGCAACTCGAAAGCCATTCATAAATTTAGTAAGTTTATCATAGGCATATCATTTTATTACATACAATAGGTCATCAACCCACATCAACAACGAGGATACATTATAAATACTAAAGTTTTCACCACACAACAAATAACAAGCAATGAAATGAACTTCAACTCAACCATTCCTCGGCGTTGGAAACGCTTGCTTTGAACCACAAGTGATTCTCCGGAACGGGGCATCTATTGTCGATCTCGAGACCAACGCAGGACTGATCATCCATGCTGAAGCGGCCTACTATATCAGTACCATGGTAGGGAACCATGCTAATGTCCGAGGTATAGACACAGTTGCTTCTCATAAATGGTGCTAGTAACGTTGTGTCAACATCAGTTGGATCGCCTTTCACCATCATCGGATAGTTTTGTCCAAGGAAGAGCGAGTTTTCTCCAAGACTATCAATTCTGTACCAGGGAGAAGGTGTTGGCACTAGCACACTAGTATCCATCCTGAATACCATGCAACGGGTGTTGGAATTAGTCCAGAGAGTGCGACCATGGGAGACTGCACCTGCTTCCTTAGCAGTAACATCATCAGTTGGCTGTATACACACGAGAAGAGGTGATCCATCGGAATTAGTTGCCAGGCGCCAATGAGTATATGGGTGCAGCTCGTCCTCATGCTCGTGATCATCACCATCGTCATCTCCCCCTTGGTCATAAAAATTTTCAAGTATAGGTGGTGGAATGTTCACAGGACCTTGGAAACACAAGAAGAAGGTTAATTAGTAAAGGGAAACTTTCTAACCAGCATGCGTGTGGATGAAACAATTATAATTACGGTGGAAGACAAATGTACCGAAATCATAACGATTCCATGCAAAAACAATGCCATGAGTGGTGGCAGCAAACACAAGGCCCTCGTATTGAATTGCATCATAGTACTCATGCGTGTACAGAAACTGATATTTGAGCAATGTCCATCGAGTCAAACCAACGACGACGGCAACAAGCTTGTCGAAGATAGCAACAACTTCATAGTTGTTGTAATTCCAAGATCGGGTGGGAACTCGAGAAATTGCTATCTTCCATAGAAGACAGTCACCATGAGATTTTTGGAAGTGGAACCCAGTCACGAGTGTACACATTCACAAGTTCCCACTCACAGTTGGACCCAATGTAAACAACCCAATCTCCATTTGCACCTTCCCAAGCCTTGCCCTCAAGCGATGGCATCTTAACATCATACGTATCATTATCAAGCGGCATCAACTTGCACAGGGTGAGGCCTCTGTCATGACGGCGCCACTCATCAGGGTCACGACGAAGAAGATAGGGGAGATCAAACCGCTCCTTGACTCTTGGGTTCCTTGTAATGATGTTATTAGTTGAGTCAAGAATGGGCTTGAACGAACCTACCATGCTAGCCGAGGTGATGACATCGCACCGATCAATGAGTTCCTCCACCACGTCATCTTTCAGATCGTGGCAAGAATAACGGAGTCGTTTCCGTCCTGTTCTCTCCATGGAGAAGATGATCGAACAATGGCAGAAGAAAGGGTGAAGGGCTAACGGAAAATGGAGGAGGGAGAGGAAGAGCATGCGACAGCAGTTCCAAATCAAGAGGGAAAGGAGAAGAGTCGATGGACGACTGCCAGTTTGCCACGGTTCACGAAGGGGTGCTCCGGCCTCCACGTCGGTTCGGAAATACTCCTACAACTTGTCGTCATCTCACTGATATGTTGGAACGGGACCACTTGTCAATGAAACATGGTGTGTAATTTCTCATGCAAAATGCAATCTGACCGCGTTGGCCCGAGGTGCCGCATTAGTTTTTTTGTAAAGTTTGCCGCATTAGTTATCGACCTTTATTTTTTTAACATGCAATCTGAATGGATAGCTCCTGTGGTCATCACACGTGAGCGGATATAGTGATGGTTGATTCGCCCGAGCAACTTATTACTCTGGGAATATGGGAGTACCAGCGGATTCAAGGAACAGAGAAATGATGGTTGGTTCGTCCGAGCAACTTGCTGTGGCGAAGGTGGGGCTCTGTGATTTGACTGCTCACTAGTCATTACTACTGTGGCACAACGATCGGGGTGAATCTTTCTGGCATTGCTATCAATCCTTCCGGATTTGTTTATATGTAGCATAATTTTGATGAAATTGTACTGTGATGCTATGAAGGTTTCAACTCTGGTCCCGCAGGAAAAAAAAGGTTTCAACTTAGGATTCATGTGTCTTGCCTCGAGATTATCTCATTACAACATTCCATCAAATACAAACGAAACTACCATGGCTAATGCATCTCAATGGTTCGCAGATCAGCGCCAATATTCACATCACAACTGAAGACAAAGTTGTGAGAACACTACTAGAAAAAGGGCTGCTAGTGGCGCACCTGTTTTCGCTACTAATGGCGCACTACAGGTGCGCCACTAGCACCACGCCATTAGATTTTTTTCTAATGGCGCACCTATGGTGCGCCATTAGAATAGCCCACAGTGCGCCATTAGTATATGGTATACTAATGGCGCACCACATAGAAGTGCGCCATTAGTAACAATATTTTTTCAAAAAAAATCAAAAAAAGAAATTTCAAATTTTTTTTTAAAATTTTTTGTTCAATTTTTTTCGTTTTTTTCTTAATCTCAGTTCACTATGGCTTAATCTTGGGTCAATATGCTTAATCTCAGATCAAATCGCACTCCGTGGTCAAACTTCCTGAAAGGTCACCCATCCTCACACTACTCCAGCCCAAGCACGCTTAACTTCAGAGTTCTATCCAACCCCAGCAACAGCTCACTTCACAGGCACTTGTTGATATATCTAGCATATCAATCCTCTTATACCTTGTTGATGTCTAGGACATGGTTCATGTTCATGACTATGATGAAATTTTGAAAAATATTTCAAACTTCACGGTCATATTACGTATCATTTTTTGAAAAAAAAATCAAAACCAATTTTTTTTCTGTTACTAGTGGCGCACCACATCCACGGTGCGCCACTAGTAAGTTCGAAATTTTTTGAATTTTTTTGCCTCTAGATCTTGAAAGCCCCGTAACTTTTTTTCTGTTAGGTTTTTGGGGATTTTGAAAATGTTTAACGGGGTACCTCCGGTTAAATTTGGATGTAACTTGTCGAGTAGATGATTTTTCATATAAAAAACTTTTTCATCCGAGTTCGTATGCAAAAGTTATGCCCATTTTACAAATTTCCAGAGAGATTTTGCAAATAACGTCGAAATTCATATTTGTAAATTTTCCCAACAACTAGAGCACAAATCACATGGGAAACTTATTTTCTTTTATTTTTTTGACATTTCCATCATTTTCTTTTATTTTTTTTAGAATTGAAAAGGCGATCCACCAGTGGACATTTGCCCATTTTTAGAATTGAAAAAAACTTAGTAATGGCGCACCAGTGGACAGTGCGCCATTACTAGTAATGGCGCACCGAGTCATGGTGCGCCATTAGTAACAATTTTTTTTATTTTTATTTTACTTTTTTTTCAAAAATACTAATGGCGCACGACGGATGTGGTGCGCCATTACTAAGTAATGGCGCACTATACAATGGTGCGCCATTAGTAACAATTTTTTTTTATGTTTTTTTTCAAAACTACTAACGGCGCACCGAGACATGGTGCGCCATTAGAATATAGCAATGGCGCACCACATCACAGGTGCGCCATTAGTGGCCATTCCATCTATAGCCCTTTTTGTAGTAGTGGAAGGTGTACAAATAAAGAAAAAAATATAATTGATCGATGCTGTTCGTAGGCATGGCTCCATTTCCTTGGCACAGTGTTCATTGCTTGGCAGCTAGTTTCACCCAGCTCTGTAGACAAAAAAGAGGTGTATGAAGGACACCACAATCCGATCATTTTGTGCAGCTCCACTAAAATCGGGCGGACCATCCCTGTTTGCAGAGATATCCAGTCAGTGTGATTACAATAATAGTGGAACTAGATGATGAAACATAACACACATAAATAGAAGCCGATCACCTCTATGATCTCTCTTTAGGACTAACTTCTTGTTGGAGAAGATTAGGCACGGAGTTGGATGAGGAGGATAGCAAAACCAATCTCCCTTTCCGCAATCCCACAGAAATGTAAAAACGTTGCCCGTGTGACATTTTGGCGGAACTGCACAAAACACTCTTCAGAAAAGTGATTTGTGCAGTTCACCAAAAGGTCGCAATAGCAACGAGGTGAAAATGGATAGCCCTGTTTGCAAAAGGAGATCCAAAGGAAACAATTACTGCCCAATAACACGAGTTGAAGACACATGCGCCGACAAAAAAGAAGCATGTTCCATGTAAAAAGGGAAAGATAGCACATGGTGGTTTATCAAAAATGGTTTGAGGACGAGATTGCAAGATGGAAAGTACACCGGCCGAGATACGATTTAAGCAAACAACTAAAGAAGATCCACATGCAGCAACGTGGGAAGATGGGCAGTGGAGCAAGGCCGGAGGAAGCTGTACCTGAGGGTCGTCGGGATGTTACTGGGAGGGCGCCGGCGGCCGGGATCTTCCCATACTGCGGCAGCGAGCAAGTGGCGAAGGCCCTACCGCGCCGGAGCTTGGTCAGAGAGAATGGCGGGTACCGCAGATCAAGACGAGCTGCCTCAACGCCGTCGAACAGAGAGACGATGCACATCCTCCCTTTCCGCCGGTGGACGGGATGCGGTCGGATCACTGACCAACGCTAAGAGAGAGAGGCCACGGCGGCCTTATTGAGATGGTGTGACAAGACTCACGAGAGACAAACCCATTTTTCCATTTTCCCCACGACAATCGTTTTATATTCTAGGCATGGTACCCGACCCTCCTTCGAGTAAACAACCGCTACATGTGTCAAATTATCACGTGGGCTGCCTTTTCGTACAGAAACGAACTCCACCGTGTACCCGCGCGGGTGTGGCCGGGAACGAGACGTGAGTACATGCGTCCTGCGTGCACTCTTCTTTAGGTGCAGGTACGTACATGGGTGGGTGTGAGAGAGATGGTTTGTGCAAAATAGAGGCAATGTGTTGATGATATCTCAATCAGAAAAACATAACATATGCAATGTGTGTGAAATGGAGTCATGGACGTGAGATATCGATAGAATTGAAAACAGGGATGAAGTGTGTGGCTGCGCGATCGATAAAGAGTGCCATCGAATTTGTGTTTGCCCACGTCAAAGATACAGGGTGGCTGGCCTACTGGAATTTGAGAGGGCAGAGGTGCAGTTCTTCTCCATGGCATGGATACCTACCTACAACGTTCGACTATCGGTGTGTGTGGGGGGGGGGCGGGTAGAGACCGGTCACTAGTATATGTGTGGGGAAGGAGAGAGACCTAGCTATGTATTGAGGGAGATCGATCGACATCCATGGATATGTGTAGCAGAGGAATAAGGTTGGGAAAAAGACAAAGGTAGAGCTTCGGAGGGTTGGTGGTGGAGTGGCGTCTCACAAATGGTGGGAGAGGCCTACTAGACAAACGGAGGGTATGAGTGCAATATCAATAAGAGAGGGCGGGGGATGCCTGTCTATCTATGCACGTGCATGTGAGAGACGGGTCGGGAGGTATTCAAGGATGATGAGGGGAGAAGATATGGTTGTGGTAAGCATGCGTAACTACATAGGAAGATCAACTGTCGTGTGTCCGAGAAAAGGAGAGACATAACTAGCGAGGTAAGTGTATCGGTGCTTGGTGAAAACGAATTATAGTCGACCTGGCTATATGTAGGGAGATAAGTTCATATACACGATTGCATGTGTTAGAAGCAAATAAGGTCCGGAGAGGCAGACAGGGGGAGAGGGTGTGGCTAGGAGGTGGTGCGAGAGGCCTACCATGTCGAGGGGGGAGGAGTGTGCGAGCATGTGATTAATGAAAAGAGGGGCGGGAGTGTGCACCTGCGTAGAATCGTATTGGACATATGGGGGCATGGACGGTGAGAAGAGAAGAGGGGAAGTATATATGTGTTTGTTGTAGGCACACTTGACTAGAGAGGTATATCGACCGGTGTGTGCCAGAAAGAAGGAGCCAGGGGCCTACACACACCGCTGGTGGACGACCTAAAGAGAAATAATGAACATGCGTAATGGAGGGGACGCTAAGGGTGTGTGAGGGGGGCGGGCGTGTGCATGCACGATAGGAAGTTAGAGCTAACTAGCTACAAATAGAAGAGGATCGTGAAGGTGTAAAAGACGAAGAAAGATCATAATTCATTATAAAAACTGGATACGGATACTTGAAGAAGATATCATAATGTAGAACATTGATTATAATTTGGGCTAATGTGTGGCTTTTGCAACTCAGGTCTAAATACTTGTCATAATGTAGGGGGCGGGGCACTATACTTTGTGTGATAAACACAGTGTACATATGGAACATGGTTTAGATTATGAATATATACTTAGTACATCAAATGTACTATTATTTGGAATCAACATCAAGTGTATTCAAAAAATAGAATTTGAATTCATGTAGTACACATAGTTCATATCTATCTCTATAGTAATCATGTGGTGTGTTATTAAGGTAATACACGAATGATTGTTGAAGTTGGCAACAATCATGATTGTAGATTCTTATTGAAATAGAGAAACGAATTCAAATTTAGTTCGAATTGCAGCGGTAGTATAGACATTTGGAATGCACTAAAATGTTCATCTGAGTAGGTTACATGCATTATACAGCAAGCGAAAAATTTAATCGGACATAACATGGATTCATACTCCCTCCTTCCATCTATATAGGGCGTAATGAGATTTTGAAGACTGCCTTTGACTATTGACAAGATTAATAGTAGATGACATGCACAATGTGAAAATTATATCATTGAAAGAACCTTTCAAATACGAAGTTAACGGTGTGCTTTGTGTAAGTTGCATGTCATATATCATTGCTCTAATATTTGGTCAAAGTTAGCATCAAAAAACGCATTAGGCCCTATATAGATGGAAGGAGGGAGTAGCTTTGAATAGCATTTGTATAGTAAAACGGGGCAAGACTCTCTCTTTGTGTGGTGTGAATAGTTTTATTTTTTCGTTTTCTTCTTCGTTGAGGGAAGTGCAAATTGATTTGGTACGTACAAGTACAATATTACTACATGTTACGCTTGTCCCTAAAATTCAACCCGCGTCTTGTTATATCCCGAAAATTCAGATATCATGCTCCCAAAACTGGCGCCTTCACAACCCACGCCTTGCTATCCCGAAATTACAACACGCGCGAAAACTCCCTCCAGCTGCCAAATCCCGACACGCGAAATCCCCCTTCTAACCCTGAGCCGAAAGGGCCGCTAGTTCAAATCGTTGGGGGTACTTTTGTAACACACCTTACATTTTGGACAAGCGCGTCCCTAAGTCATGCTTCACCACCTCCCATCGCCCCCTTTTCTCCATTTGAAATCCCAGGCCGCCATAACCTCTCCGCTCCAGCCGCGAAACCCCAGCCTCCTCCGTCCACCATGTCACCGCTTCCCAGCCGGAGCCTCTTCCCCGACGATGTCGTCCACCGCAACAGCTCCACGTCCCTCGTCCACCTCCCCAAATGAGGAACCGTCGTCCATCTTGCCATCCCGCTGGTTCAGCCGCCTCGTCCTCCACCTGCAAGGAGCTGCTCCGACGATTGCCTCGTCTATCGCGGTTGCTCCATCCCCACAACGCCACCTTAACCTGCTCCACCGGAATCGCAGCATCCTCACCGACTCCTCGGACGAAGCCGAGGCCTACTCGACGCTACCAAAGAGGTTGTACACTCATCGCATCGCACCTTCTCCTTAACTCGACCTCCCGGCGCCTACGGTGCTCCATCCCACACCCCCATGGAGAGGCTACCTTGAAGCTGGCACCACGGGCGACATCTCCACGACGGCTCTCCCCCAGTGCGAGGCCCCTTCGGCGGCGGCGGCCATACCAGCCGGATCTGCTGGTGCTGCTCCGGCTCTCGCTCGCTTGCTCGTGCTGCTACTGCTGCTCCGGCTCTCGCTCGATCACTCGCTCGCCCAGCTGCTCCTGCTGCTCTCCCCCTCGCTCGTGTTGCTGCTCTACTCTGATTAAGCCACACTTCAGTCGACTGAATCAACTTTTGGGTCAATCGATTTTCAGGGGGGGGGCTCGCCGGAGTTAAGGAAGAACCACCCGCAGAGGGGACGGGGGCTCGCCGGAGAGGTACCCCACTATCTATCTTAGGGTTCAGGGTGGGGGGCGGGGGGCCTAGAGGGCTGGCCGGGGTGGCGGTGGTGAGTTGTTTAGGGGCGGCGAGGCGGCGATGGGGCCAGCGGTTCGGCTGGTGGTGGCAGGTGGCTCAGGGGGGTGCAGGATGAAGATGAACTGCAGGCCCTCCCTAAACTACATGTCAAGTGCCTCTCTGCTACCATTGCGTTCAGTTTCGACAGTAGCATTCAGATTCCACAGTAAATTTCAGTTTCGACAGTTAAGTTCAGTGTCAACAGTTTTTACCTCATCTATTGTAGTCAGGTGGTTTTTGGTGATGTTAATTTTACATCCATTTTACATCATCTATTGGAGATGCTATTAGAGTCCCACTTGAGATTGACGATGTTTGTCTTGTGCTGCTTCAGCCTTGACGTCTTACGGCTCACCGGAGCTGCTCCAACAACAGAACGATCCATCACAACAGAGCAGTGCCCTACCGTCTACAGATTCCTCAGATCTTCCTCCACACTTCCGACAGCCACCTCTGCCTCAACTGCTTTAGCGACCAACCCAATGATGCTGAGGTTGACACGGCTATGGCAAAGAGGTTGTACACTTGTTGCATCACTTATTACTATACATTTACGTCGATCCATTAGGGCTATTTTGGTTCAACGGAAAAACATAGCAATATGGAATTTTCCAATGGCACTCTACTATTCAATTATTCATGCATTTTGTTGAAAGGAATGAAGTAAAACATCCACCTGGACCTACTTTTCAAAATCCTATGCATGAAAACAAGACCAAGTGCATTAGTGCCAGAATAACATTCTAAGTGTACACGCTTTCATATGGTTTCTCTTTATTTTGGCCATGTTTCTTTGCATTCCTCTGCTCTTCCAGTTCCTATAAACCAAACACCCAAGTTGACAGAAATCCTGTGTTTACAAATGCTCTGTTTATCATGTACATTTTCCTATCCTATTCTGGTGTTTTTCCTATCCCTGCGTTTTAAGAATCATGCAAGCCAAATGAGACCTTACAGAATTACTTCAGTTACAGGTACGTGTCGAAGGGAACTTTGTGTGGTTTGTCCTGCTCCTGACACGACGTCGTCCACCTCAACTGAGCTGCTCCATCGCCAGAAGCATCCACCAAACCAGACATCGCGACTCCTGACCATCTTTCGCCGCCTCAGATCTCCTTCCCTGTCGCCGGCACCCACCCCAACGGCATCACCATCATCGACTCAGCAGATGAACATGAGGAGTACATGGGTCCACAAGAGAGGTCGCACTCTTTTGTTTCTGCTTATGTTATGCATTGCTTAAACTTACCTGCTACTTTATCGGCCTATTCAGCTCCTGGACTCCCAAGTCAGGTCCAAATTAATGTTCAAACTTGAGTTCTAAATTAGTTGTGGGGCACATATCGAGGCAGCAATGAATAGTATGTCTGTCTAATATCTGGTTCACCTAGGGTATGCCTATGTTGTTCATCTTGGGTGGGAAACAAATAGTAAAGCAATCATGATCTGTCTTTTTATTAATTTAAAGCAATCATCAGCCTGCTATCATTATTTTTGGATCCATCCACTGGTTGTTAACATCACTCTAAATTTTTGCATGCTCTCCTTACATAATCTCACCATATTTTTTCGTATGCATGTCAGATATTGTACACAGTCATGTTGAACATGTAGAGAAAAAGAGAAGAGTTTTGTGCGACAGTACAATGTCATGCAGACATCGCTCCATGGTGGGTTCAATGGCAAACCCTCCCCACCCCTCTCCAGATTGTAATCCAGAGGAAGATATCTATTCTGATGCGGATTCAGACACCGCTGACCACTCCTATTTACCCCCCAAGGTGTTTGCTCTACCTTGGCGTGATGATGTTAGTCATATCATGCATATGTTGCCTTGCAGTGCCTACTTTTGACATCATATATGTCATCTGCTTAGTTTAGACATGTTTTGTAATGCCACCTGTTTAGTTTCTATATCATATATGGGAATTATGCAGTCTCATGTCTTTTAGCCAGCCATAATATATGTGAAATGTGCAATGCCATCCTGTTTAACCAGGCATCATATATTTGAATGATATCTTGCCCATCCTTTTCTTCATTACATTTCCATTTGTCGACAATGTTTGTACAATAAACAACTCTTCCTGTGAATCAGCCATTTGGGTGGGAGATGGAAAAATCTGGAGTGAAAATAAGGCCTTGAGAGCAGGCAGTGCTACCTGTCGAAGCAGATCTCTTGTTGGGTCCCGATAGCTCCTCAGAGATGGATTCAGAGACAGATAACCAGTCCTATTCCCCCACTAAGGTGTATGCTCTAACTTGGCACGATTATACTGCTCATATCATGCATATGGTGTCTTGCATTCCATAGTTTAGACATCATATACACAATATTCAACACCATGTTCTTAGTTCAGACATCATATCGAATGCCCTCTGTTTAGCATATAAATCACATATGTGAATTAAATGATGCGATCTTGATTACTTAGATAACATGTAGGTGAATTATGTCATGCGATCATGTTTAGTTATTCATCATATCTTTGAATTATGTTATGCTATGCTATCCAGTTTAGATAGACATCATATATGTGAAATTATGTCATGCTATCCGTTTTAGTTAAACAATATACATGTGAACTATTTCATGCCCTCTTTTTTCCACACTATCTATTGCATCTGTCTCTCATACAATGTCTGTACATTCAACTATGTTTCCTGTTTATCAGCCATTTGAATTGGAGCGGGTGATGCCAGTATCTAGCGGAATAAAACACGGTCTTCAAATAAAATAGTGCTACTCTTGGTGGAGATAGCACCCCGGTTGTACATGCACAAGAACCAGCCCTACCACACATAACCCAAACTCTCGCAGATTGTACCCCTACTGCGATGGACAAAGAACCAGCTTCACCCAATCTAACCCCGACCACAGCCGATAGTAACCCAGTTCCTGTTGACACAGCACCATCTCCACCACAGAGCTCCCAAACCAGAGCAATTAGTAAGGCAGATCCAGTGCCCAAAGGGCCAGTACTATCACGGCGAACCCCAACTCCACCAATTAGTACGCCTATTCTTGTGGAGGAAGCACAACCAGCTAGTCATAGTTTAGCATCTATGGCATTTGATGTTGTTAAATCGTATGTGCGTATCTTCCCATCTTGGAAATATTATATTGAAGATGAAGGAAAATGCCAGTTGCAGGTGTTTGTCCAGGAGTTATGTGTAAGTAATGTTATTCATGGCAATTACTTTGCTTTGTTCCATACATCCTACCTCCATGATGGTTATAATACAGCAATTTTTCCCGTTTTTCTCTATAGAGAAGGACCGATTAGGAAACTCTGGATGAGGTAACCTGTGCTAATACCTCTCCTATCTTCAAGAATACTTGGTGGCAGTATCGGAATTACCTAAACAAAACGTACTTCACCGGCAAAGAAACTCATCAAATTCCCTTACGTTCTCCTGAGACACATTTACTGGACGATGACTGGGAACGCCTTGTTCTGTACTGGTCTCGAACCAAGAATGTGGTAAGGTCTATGAGCTCATTTTCTATTTTTAAGTATTATATTCTTGCGTCTTACTGTACTCTGTTCATGTAGAACAAGTGCCTAAACCTGAAGAACAACTGTTCTAATTTAAGATTCCATTTTGCCATCGCCTTGCGCTTTACTGACCAAAGGGCATGCTTATGCGCAGTTATGCACAGATTAAGCATAGTTATGCGCAATGCGTTTTGCCATCGCCTAGAGCCTAAGCGCACTTAAGCGCTCGCTTAGGCGCCCCTTTTTTAACTATGATTGCTTTGCTCTTGTATCACTGTATTTACTGATACAAACTTATTTTTAAATTGAAGGATCCAATCGAAACTCCAATGGCAAAGCAGGTATGTTCACGCATGTTTCTTTAACAGGTTTGCTCTTATGAATAGCTCTTTTGATTTCAATTTCAATTGTGTATACAGTTGACTTTCATATCATGCACATTACTAGCATCACAACAGAGCCAATAGTGTTGTTGTACATGTAGACCCGTGGTACCCATTTGAAATCTTGTTGTGCCATGTAGTTTCCCACACTTTGTATTCTTTCATTGCTGCTTTGTCTTGAACTGATATGATTTGAACCGTGTCTCTATTTTGATTTGGCAAGACAATGAAGTGACCATAGGACATAGATATATGTTTGTTTGATGCTTTTATTATGTACTAGTACTTGGCAATAGAAGACTTGGTAGTTTAATCCTGTCCACCTTACTAATGAACTGGTTCATCGAAATGAGTTTCATATACTAGTACATGCTAAACTTCTTATGTGTCTGCTTGTTTCTTCTTTTAGAATGCTGACAGAATATTGGGGAAGAGTGCCTTATTAAGCAATGATAAAGGAAATAATGTAGATAAGGTTCAGGATAGTGACACATCCTTGTTGGTCTCCAACAAAGCTGATAAAACAGCTAAGGAAGACTATGTTGAAGACAGCGAGACAACCCCACTGTCCTGTCTTGGTTTAGTGTTTGAGTTACTGGCCACTACCGCTTGCACAAGCTATTCAAAATCACTCTCTGAATCAGTTCGGTTTCTTGAGTCTCAATTACAAGCTGAAAGACATCGATCAGCTGTGCTGCGATAATAAGCGGAAGGACTGCGGAAGTCCCTGGAGCATTCAGATGCATACTTTCTGGTGTAACAGCAAGCGTTGGAGGATTTTAGCGCCAAACAGGACAAAGCTAATCAACTTGCTAAGCTTATTGCCAGCATGGTGGATACCCAGGATAACGTTTCTTGAGCTCTTGTGAAGTTGTTTCAGTTATGCTCTTGTTTTGCTGCCGCGTTTATTTGCACTGGTGGCCAATTTTGCCAGCCAGTGTATATAATATGCTATTTTGTTCCCTATATTTGCACTAGTGGCGAACTTTGATGCCCAGCGGATGTAATATGTGTAATAGCGGTAATAGGCTAGCGTTAATTGCTTGCTTATTTATTTCCTTATTGTCTTGTTTAGTTGTTTTCTTGCAGTCACTCCAGTTCTTTTTCTGTGTTTTTCTAGTGGCCACAATAGCCTATTTTTGGTAACTAGGCCAAAATAATCATGGCAACACACGGATTGTTGTAACCATGGGCCTCCTGCAGGCCGTATGATCCATGGGCCTTCTTCCGGCCGTAGGATCCATTGGCCTTCTATACCGGCCGTAGGATCCATTGGCCTTCTATACGGGCCGTAGGGTCCATGGGACTTCTACTGGCCGTATGACCCATGGGCCTTCTATGGGCCGTAGATCCATGGGCCTCATACGGGCCATACATCCATGGTCCTTCTACGGGGCGTATCGTCACTTTGCCAATCATGGGCCGTACAATTCATGGACCATAACGGCGTTAATAGACTGTATTTGATAACTCTATTAAATCAACCCAACGGGTTTTTTTAACATGAAAACGGTCCAACATATTAACGGTCCGCAAACGGGCCGACTGTAACGATGGGCTGAATTTGGCCCACAAGTAGAAAATGAGAGTAACGGGCGGTATGTAACCGAATGCTGCAAATGAGCCCAAGAATCAATGGGCCCTGAGAATGCCGAAAGATAACTTGGGCTGGAAACGGCCCAATAGAATAACGGGCCATTAATGGGTATAAATTGATACACTATTCATTACGGGCCAGTTTCACCACGGGCCGTTAATGTGCCAAGAGTTACAAAGGGCCTCATATGGGCCAAAAGAAGTCATGGGCCACACATGGGCCGGAAGTTAAAACGGGCTGGAATCATATTGGATGGCCCAGATGACGCTACTGGGTCTAATTCGGATAGGGCGTAATGGGCCCTGGGTTAGCATGCTGTAAATGGGCTATATGCGAACAGGCTGTTAACAGGCTTTTAGTGGCCGGCCCGCCACCTTTTAACCAAGTCAAACGGGCCGGCCTCTTCACATGAATGGGCCTCTGTTGGGCCATGCCACGTGTCACCGTATCATAGGCGCCTTCGGTCCAATGAGCGGATGACATCTGTCCCAACGGTGAGCCGACACGTGTTTCCTCCAGCCAATGATGATTTTACACGTGGAAAATCCCCATCGGTCGGGGCTGTTAACGGGTTATCGGATCCAAAACCCGACACGATAGGCGTTCCGCTATGGTGGATGCCACGTGTCGGTCACCCTTGATGAAAGCACTTCTGTGACACGCGATTTATCGTCATGGAAGTGGACACTTTCGTGATGATAATGTGGTAATGTCATGGAACACTTCTACGACAGCACAGGTATGACTATCTTGATTCTGTCATAAATTTGTCATGGATGTACATGCATGACATAAAACGCGACCTACTGTGACAAACACGTATAATCACGGAAGTGTATTTTTTTGTAGTGCTCCCATCGCTGGCCTAGCCATCCCTCTACTCACCCACAGTCCCACACCTGCTGTTATTCTCCGGCGATGTCAGACGAACCATTAAACCCCCATACAGTCGTACTCCCCTGCGCGTGGGAAACAACTGCCGAGTCTTCCCTGCCTCCATGTCGTTCCCTTCCTAGGCCTCGCCGTCGTCCACCGCCCTGGTGCTCTCGGCGTGGCGTGGTCAACGTGGTCAACGACCGACATGCATCTGAAGTGGACTGTACGTGGAGAGGTTGACAGCTGGGTCCACGGCCGCATGCAAGGAAATGCCTCCTTATTACGTGCAAAATAATGATTCCTCCACCTGACATCTGGGACCCACCGAAAGCACCTCTGTATTTCGCGAAAAAAACGTTACCGCCGCTGACAGCTCGGACCCACCAGCTATATCTTCGCACGCAAGTAAGTGTCTCCCTATTACGCCCAAAAAAAGAATACTCCCCCTGGTAGCTGGGACCCGGTATAGTGGGCCTACTAAGTTGACAGGACGAAGGGCTTTGTCAACTTAGTCAATATGCACGATTCTAGCTCGACTGACCGTACGATGTCCATCCAACGGCCGTAGTGCTTCTTCAACCTCTGTGTCTTCTTGCTCCAGCCGCCCAAAGCAACGTCGGTCGTGCCGCCTGCTCCTGCCTCCCGAGGCCGGCAGTGCTACCGCGGAGGCCTCACCGCCCCAATACTACTCCCACCGCTGGCCAGGCTATCCCTCCACTCCACTCACCCACACCCCCTGTTATTCTACGGCGACAGCAGCGCAGCCAAACCAGTGAACCCTCGTACTCCTCTCTGCGTGGGCATCCACTGTCGCGCCTTCCCCAGCTCCGTGTCGTCCCCTTCCTAGGCCTCGCCGTCATCCACCACCGTGGTGCTCTCGGCGCGGCGTGGTCAATGTGGTCAACGACCGAATTCCATCAGAAGAATACTGTACGTGGAGAGGCTGACAGCTGGGTCCACGGCAGCCGCAAGGAAGTTCCTCCTTATTACGCGGAAAATAATTATTCCTCCACCTGATAGCAGGGACCCACCGGACGGGCCACCAGTATTTCGTGAAAAAAAATGTTTGCCCCTGACTGCTGGGACCCACCCGACGGGCCACCGTATTTCGCGAAAAAACGTTCCCCCTGCTGTCAGCTCGGACCCACCGGAAGTGCCTCCTTATTACGCACAAAAAAATGAATACCCCCCTGCTAGCTGGGACCCACCTTGGTGGGAGGCTGACTTGTGGGCCTACTAAGTTGACGAGGATGGAGGGCTTTGTCAACTTAGTCAATATAAACGATTCTAGCTCCAGTGACCGTACGATGTCCATCCAACGGCCATAGTGCTTCTTCAACCTCTGGTCTTCTTGCTCCAGCCGCCCAAAGCAGCGCCGGTCATGCCGCATGCTCCTGCCTCCCGTGGCCGGATGTGCTGCCGCGGAGGCCTCACCGCCCCTACTATTCCCACCGCTGGCCAGGCCCTGCGGCGACGGCAGCCTCACACCGCAGTCGAACCAGTGAACCCTCGTACTCCTCTCCGTGTGGGCTTCCACTGCCGCGTCTTCCCAGGCTCCCGTCGTCCCCTTCCTAGGCCTCGCCGTCGTCCACCGCCCTGGTGCTCTCGGCGCGGCATGGTCAACGTGGTCAAGGAACGACTTCCATCGGACGTGGACTGTATGTGGAGAGGCTGACAGCTGGGTCCACGGCCGCAGCAAGGAAGGCCTCCTTATTACGCGGAAAATAATTATTCCTCCACCTGACAGCGGGGACCCACCGGACGGGCCACCATATTTCGTGGAAAAAACGTTTCCCCCCTTACTGCTGGGACCCACCAGCTACACCTTCGCACCCAAGGAAGTGCGTCCGGCCAAAAAAACCGATTCGCCCCCTGACTGTTGGGACCCACCAGCTACATCTTCGCACGCAAGGAAGTGCGCTCGGGCAAAAAAACGATTCGCCCCCCTGACTGCTGGGCCATAATCAACCAAGAAGGCCTGGGCAAGGTCCGCTCGGCCCTGGCCACCACCTTCAATGAGTGCGGGAGGACGACGGCCTGGCCCGCGTCTCGCTCCTCTGTTGACAGGATTCCCACCGAGGTCCAGTATTTCGTCGATGCCCTGTGGGCGGGATTGGTTCCCCCCTTCTCTGATTTCTTCAACGCCGTGCTTTCCCACTATCAGATCCATATGATGCATCTGGGTCCTGAATCCATCACCCTTCTCGCGGTATTTGCCTTTGTTTGCGAGGAAATGATGGGCATCCTTCCTTCGGTTGCCTTACTGCGCCACTTCTTCTCTCTGCGCCTTGTCGACCCCACCCAATGCTCGGGGTGCGTGAGCTTCATTGCGGCGCCTGAGACAGTGGCTTCCAGAATTGACTTCAGTCTTCCTCCGCCCGCGCCTGGGTTTCGCGAGCGGTGGCTGTATGTGGACGTAGGGGTGCCCAGCCCCCTACTGGCGGAGCCATCTTCGCCTGCTGTCCCCAACTCAGGCTGGGGCCAAGTCATGCTCGCGATCCGCCGGCTTGCCTTCTTCTGGCACCGCTTCGAGTTCCTGAGGAAGCTTGGTGTGACGGCGCCCAAGGTGGTGAAGGAGTTCTTGCTATGCCGCGTCGCCCCTCTCCAGCGCCACTCTCATCGAATGTGGGCCTACAGCGGTCGTAGGGACCGTATGCGGCTCCAGGAAGGGGACCTGACGCCTGAACCTCTGAGGAAGGTGCTCTTGGTTTTGACTGGGGATCCTTTCCCCAGCGACATTCGTCAAGGGGGGGCCTTGCTGTACCTCTGCTCGAACAGAGGCGAGTTTGTGGGCCAGATGCCCATCTTCGACGAATGAGGGCTGCGCCCCGCTGGCCTCCAGGGGCCTCACAAGACCCAGTGGTGGTGGTTGCCCTCGCAGCCGCCCGGGGCGACTCTTCCTCAAGTGTTGGTGCAGGGAGGCATGAGCCTCTGGAGGCCGAGGGTGCCCTCGCCGAGGCGACAGCGCCGGGCGGCGCTCATGAGGGAGCGGCTCCTGAGGCCCATGCTGCCGCAGTTGAAGGTGGCGAGAGGCCGCTTGCAGTGCCTGAGGCTGAGGCTCCCGAGGCCCCAGCCTCTCTTCTTGGTGAGGCGATCAGCAGCACGCATCAGGCGGACGCCCCCGACGCGAGTCGCCTCGATGCTTCTTCCTCGTCGCAAGCTGACCCCTGCGCCCAACTCTTGGGCCGCTTCCGCATGGACTTTGAGGCTCTACGAAAGAGGAGGGAGGCCATGGGCGACGACTACCCTTGTCGCCTGCTGAAGCGTAGGAAGTACTATGCCATCGACGAGTAAGCCTTCTCCCTTTCCTGCTCCTGACTCTTTCGTTGCTTGTTCTGATCCTTGCCCTGCAGGGCCCTTCCTTCCGAGCTCACTGGGGTGGATGAGGAGCCATCCCCTTCGCCGCCACCTCTTCCGTCGTCTTCGACCATCCCGAGCAGCCGGGCCCTCGTGGTGAGGCCGGTTGGCGAGACGAGCCATCCTGAAATGCAACTTGGCCCTGCGCTCCCTGCGGGCTTCCTTCGCGGGCCTTCCTGTGGCATAGCCATCTTGCCGTGGGATTCTCGTCTGGCTGTGGACCGCGATTGGCTGGGGTACTCCTGGCGCTCTTTACTTGGAGATAGGCTGGCTTTAGGTCGGGCCTTCGGCAGGGCGCGCCCGGCCATCTCGAGGGCGCCAGCCCCCAGCCCCCTGCCCGAGAGGGGAGTGCTGATCCGCGCCCCACGGCTCTTGCTTGGGCCGGATGATGGTGCGGAGGACGTACTCGAGCGCGCCCTGGAGCGTCGCGCTCTTCGCCAAGGGTTCCTCCGGAGGGCGGCTGACATGGTGAGCCTGCTTGGTGAGGAACTTGCTGATGAGGACGCGCGCCTTGAGGCCGAGGGCCTTCGGTTGGTTGCGGAGAGGCGTGAGCTGGATGCGGATGCCACCCTCGCGCACCATCGGCGCGATCTTGATGATGAGGAGGCCAAGGCGTCGCTGACGGCCTCTCGGGAGGCCCGTGCCCAGGCCTTCGAAGAAGCCCGGGAAGCTGACCGGCAGCGAGAGGCCACGGAGGAGCGAGCACAGGAACTCTTGGCCCGGTGCCTCTCACTGGAGGAGTAGGTGGAGCTGCGCGAGGCGTCCCTTGCATCGATGAAGGTGGCCTCCGGCGACCCAGCGGAGCTCCAGAAGCGTGAGGAGGCGTTGACGCTGGAAGCCGCCGAACGCGCGCGCGACCACGAGCGGCTAGAGACGAGGGAGCATTGGGTGGCACGGTTGGAGGATGATGTCGCTGCGCGGGAAGCCCGTGTCGCGGAGGAGGTCGGACGTCGGGTGGCGACGGCACGCCTGAGTCTCGAGCGCGAGCTCAAGGAGAGGCTGGAGTTGGTCCGGACCGAGGCTGAAGGTCGGACCAACGCCCTCAGGGCCAAACTAGAGGAAGCAACGAAGCAGGCCGATGACTTGCGGGTCGCACTTGAGGCAGCACGGGGGGAGTCGACCACTTCCCATGCCGAGGTGCTTCTTCTTCGCCAACAGGTGGTTGAGGCCAAGGCTGTTGCTCGCCAAAACGCGGACGAGATGCGTCAGCGGCAGCTCTTGGAGCATGAGCACGCCCCCATGCTCTCCACGCTTCGAGAGAGGGCCAACACGGCCTTGGGTATCATCTGCGAGGCGGCCGTTGGCGAGCCGCGTGCTATTAACTACGCCGGCAACCTTCAGTTCTTCACTGACATTGTGACGTAGCTGGAGGCACGGTCGGTTTGTGCCAACAGGTTGGTGTAGGAGAGGAGTCGAGCATTGCTCGGGCGTGCCTTCTCCCGCATCTTCATCCATCTCCGGAACATGGACCCTCACTTCGACTTTGACGCTGCCATCGCCCCAGTCCCCCAGGCCGTCCGAGACGACCTGGTGTACTGGGTGGAAGACAACGTGGACGCCCTGGTAAGGGCCTTCGCTTCAGACAACGACGGCGTGGTTGTGGCCGCCGACGAGGGCGGCGTGGTGAACGGCCCTGACGCCGCTGGCGGCAATGCGGAGGGCGATGGCGAGGCCAGCGATGCCAGCAACAGCTCGGGCGGCGCTCCTGAGGATGCATTGGGGGATTTATCTGACTGATAGTGCGCCGCTCCTGTTTCCTTATCCTGCATGAATAGAACTTAGGCTTTTGTTCCGATGATCGTGAGAGCATTTTGGGAGGGGGTGCCCCTCATGTAAAGCCAATGCTTAAGCGCACTAGTTAATGCTGCATTGCTCATAGGCCCATGCTAGGTGGTTTGCTAGGTGACGAGCCGGTCGGTTAGTTTACCTTCGTCCTGTGCGGGTCCTGAGATAATTTGTGGGAGGTTGCGGTGCCTCGAACGCCTCCTGATCGAATCTGTAGGATCTGCAGTGAAGAAACCTCCTGAGAGGGTACGTCAGCGGCAGTCTGGGCTGCACGCAAGCTAGGCCAGACCCGGCTCGCGAGGGGCTCACGAGGGGAGGCAGCTGAGGTGAGGTTGTAACCGAAACGTGAGAGATTGCTCGAATGAGACTAAGCACCCCTTTCCCAACACACGCAAATCTCAAATCCAAGTTCAACTTAAATCCAGCGGGGGAAAGCAACAACCAAGTGGAAAGCAACAAAAGCAAACAAAAGGCCGTGTCCGGATCCTAGTCTAGTCTTGGACGTCTTCTCACCAGGGCGGAGCTAAGTGCTGCCACTGGGCGTGGGAGGGAGCCCCAGGGCCTGAGGTCGGCACCCCTGAGACTCCGGGGCATGTACATCCCCACTCATTATTACGTGAGAGTGTCACGGGGCAGTGAGCTTCACAGGCACTGGGCCTTCTTCACAGGTACCGGCCTTGCTTCATATCGCCAGACAAGGGCCCCGCCTTGCGCCACACTCTAGTGCCATCAACAACGACCGAAAACCAGGACGCCGCCAATGGGGTAGAGCGGTTGCCAGCGGTTCCCCCGACGACCACGGGTCCTCCGCCAGGGGCAGGCCCTGAGGCACCTCCCCAGCGGAGGGCTTGTCTCCTGGGAACGCCTTGCTCCGAACGCCGCGGTGGTGATGTCGGATCTCGGCCCCTCTCCTACAGCCCCCGACGCCCTCCTCCTGAGGGGTAAAAGAGTGCTGGAGCGGGGCAACTGCTCATTGTGGCGACCTGCACCTCCTGTGACCCATGATTAGTGTATGCCTGCTCCTGAGGGATTAGTGGTACCCGATAATCGTCGCTCCCAGCTGTCAGGACCCCGACTCGATGTCACATCGATCTAGCCTGTAGCACCTCATATCACTTTGCGGCCTCACGCACGGTATCCCCACGGGTGTCGCGTTACCTTTGCCCGGGACCGTTTGCGCCTTTTGGCTCACGTATATGATAGTGTCGCTAGCATCCATATGATAAGGAGCCTGGGCTGACATGACTAGTCGTAAACCCAAAGTGGCACAGACTTACAGGGACAGGCATTCATGACCCAGCCTCGAACGTGTCGGTCAACAGCAAGTGGGTCCGGGCTATAGCACTGGGCTAGCAGGACTCCGGTAAACCGGGCTGTAGCGGGCTAACAGGACTCCGGTACTCAATGCGTGACATTTCCCCGAAGGGACAGACACCGGAACGAGGAAGGACACATGCCGGCCAGCCTAAGTGTTCCAGAGCAGTAGCAAGCTACCATGGCTCAGCGGTAACACTAGGAGACATTTCCCGGTAAGAGAGGCTACTAAAGATAAACAACTAGATAGTCAGATCCCACACATACCAAGCATTTCAATCATACACACAATATGCTCGATATGTGCAAACACAACGAAGCATCACAACATGACTCTACGACACAAGTACTTTATTTAAGGCTCAGAGAGCCATACATAACATACACAAGGTACGGGTCACACAACCCAGCATTCAAGTCATACAGTCATACAAACCAGCAGCGGAAGTAACTTGTCTGAGTACATACAACTAGTAAAATAAAAGAGGCTTGGAAAGCCTAGCTATACTACGTGGTCCTTCACAAGCTCAGGATCACTACCTGGGCCTTAGCCTACTCATTGATGTCAACGTCTACGTAGAACCCATCAAAAGGGGTTGCAGCGTCTTCTGTAAAAATGTAAATTATAGCAACATGAGTACAAAAGTACCCAGCAAGACTTACATCAGATCCTAGATACATGCATATTATCAAGAAGGGTTGGTGGAGTTGTTGCAGCAAGCCAGCTTTGACTCTTGGCTAGGCTAACCTACGAGACTCCAACTTGAAATGATTTTGCGTACACGAGTCCACTACTCACCAAGTCAATACACTACCGAGGATCCACCTCCGTCTTCCTACGGAAGAGCCATCCTCGGCACTCACACTTATCTTGAGGCTTTTAGTAGTTTCCATTTACTTGTCTATGAACTGTATAGGCAACCAAGTAGTCCTTAACCGCGGACGCGGCTATTCGAATAGATCATGATAACCCTGCAGGGGTGTACTTCTTCATACATGTTTCCACCACTTAGCGTCTGCACACGACATGTGCTCGGCAGACTTCAAGCGAAAGCCGACGTGGGTGTAGACCACGACCTACCTAAACACTTAAGCCTCTAGTCCAGGTTTATAGCCTATTCGGGTTCCATCCGCAGGGAGTCCGGCCGAGGTTTCCCATACGGCCCCGAACGATGTGAACAGGGTTCCCGAGATACCTAACGGGTATTCGGTACACCCGGCCACGTACCTACCGCATCACAGCCCACCCCTACGGTCAGCGCTGTCCACGGCCTCCAGTAGGCTACAAACACCAGAAACTACTTGCAACTCCTGGACAGAGAGCTAGGGTGAATAATAAGTCGAGCGGGGTCATATTTCAGGGCCCAATGCATGGTAGTAGCTGTATCTTAAATCACACATACAGATCTCAGTGCTTAAGGTCGGCTTCAATGAAACAACCCACCATGTACTCCTACATGGCCTCTCATCGATACCTTTACCAAATCGTGTTCACCACACCACTCCTGTTACCGACATAACCATTTCACTCCAGCCCATCACCCAGATGAACCAGACCTGACACGACTCTAAGCATAGCAGGCATAGCAAGGTAGGAACAACACATACATATGGCTCAATCAACTCCTACACATGCTAGTGGGTTCCATCTAGTTACTGTGGCAATGACAGGTCATGCAGAGGAAATGGGTTCAACTACCGTAGCACACAGCAGTTTGAAACGCGTTGTCTTAATGCAGTAAAAGAGAGCAGGAGCGAGAACATGGGATTGTATCGATATGATCAAATGGTTGGTTGCTTGCCTGATGGTTCGATGCACTGATACGGTTCTTCGTTAGGGTAATCACGATACTCCTTGGAGGCAGAACCTATCGCAAGGACACCGATACACAACCATCACCAAACAATGTGCAACAATATGATGCATGCATGAAACATAGCAATATGAGTGTGTTGGGCTAATGTAACTAAAACCAGAAGGGTTTGAACCAATTTGAATCAAAGATTCAAATTTCAAACTCAAACATGGCCCTTTAAAGTGTTTTTCCTTGTTCTGCATTAAACATCAAGTTAACTTGTTTAGTCATGCATGAAAATAGTACAGATGGATAGATTGGATTTTTCTGATCATTTTTCATATATAATTTGTCTGATTTGGAGTTACAGAATAAAAGTTATGAATTTTTGAAGTTTAAATTATATTCTGAAATTTCCTATATTAGAATAATTCCAGAAAATCAATTATTGCGTCAGCCTGACGTCAGTGTGACGTCAGCAGGTCAACGGAACACGTCTGGGTCAAACCTGACAGTGGGTCCCGCGTGTCAGTGTGATTAGATTAATTAAAGTTTAATTAAAACTAAACCTGTTTAATTAACAGGGCTGGGCCCCACCTGTCATTGACTTAGGGGAGTCAACCAGGGCCCACCCGTGGTCAAACCCGGGTCGGCTGCACCGGCGTTTAGCCGCCGGCGAGCCCGACGCGGCGGCGGAAGTGGTTTTGGCCGTTTCGGCCACCAAATGGGTCGCGGAGACCACCGGAGTGGAGCTGAGGACGAGCCGCAGCTCTTGGTGGAATCCGTTGGGGTCGGGGTGGCCGGAGTTGGCGCCGGCGACGACTTTGGCGGCCACCGGAGTTCGACCAAAGTCGAACATGTCGCTAGGGTGTGCGGGGAGGTGCGGGAAGTGCACGGTTGGGCCCAACGCAGCGTGGTGAGTGCGTTGGACACCGCGGGTTGGCCGGAGGATGGCCGGGAGCACGTCGGCGACGAGATCCGCGGCGGTGCGTGCGTGTGATCTTCGTGCGGTGGCTACACGGCTCGGGAATGAGAGAGGGAAGGTCGGAGGGGTAGCTAGGCTCACAGCGCTCCCGTAGAGGCCACCGGCGGGGTCGAGGACGAGCTGAGGCGGCGACGGTGTTGAAGGGGATCTCCGGCGACGGCGAGCTCGGGCGAGGTCGGTGCGGTGGTCTCGGGGCGCACGAGCACACGGGGCTCGGCTAGCTCGATGAAGTGGACGGCGGCGGAGCTCCTGGACACGGCGGCACGGCGTGGGGTTGACGGAGGGCGTGGCTACGGCGAGGGGGTGGCGGCGATGGCGTCGGCCATGGCGTGGGAGAGCGAGGGAGAGGAACTGGAGAGGAGAGGGGGTGTCTGGGAGGTTCGGGGGAGAGAGAGAGGCCGATTCACGGTGTTAGCCGGGCGAGGGAGGCGGCGAGGCGGCAAGCAGGTGCGTGGCACCCATGCGGTGCTCGCCGTCGAGCACCTGCCTGCCTGCCTGGTCGGCAAGCAGCTCGCTGGCGCGGTGCTGGGCTGGGCCGGCAGGTGGGCCGGGTGCTGGGCGCCAGGTAAGCTTTTTCCATTTCTTTCTGTTTTCTGTTTTTTAATACTTTTGCAACTTTGTTGAATTAAATAAAATACTTAGGCAACTCCTAAAATCACCAAACTACTCCTGGTCCATAGTTGGATTATTTCCAACATGAAACATTTTAGTTTGGAGATATTTGAGCATTTAAATATTTTATATAATTTTAAATGCCCAAATTCAAATATTTATGATTTAATTCAAAAACCCTAGGATGGCCTAGGAAAATGTGCACCACTTTTGGCAGAGGTTCTGAACCAAGACAAAAATGATGGGCATTTTAGAAGGGCATTTCAGGTTCATTGAAAAAGTTTTTAGTAAACCCTAATTGGTTTCAGAGGGGACTGGGGGTTCTGTCATCCCCATTTGAGGTTTCTGATGAAAGAGTAAACATGATGCAACACTCTAATGCATGGCTAACTAGGATGTGACACCAGTGTGGCCGGCGGGGCCGTCCCGGGGTTCCTGGAAGAGCTCAGCCTCTGGCGCCTCATCCCCCCAGCTTGAGCTGAGGAGCGATCCTTGTTCACCGTCGCGCGGGTGCCCTTGATCCATCATGTGGGGCACGTACTCTTCCGCGGCCGTCACCCCGAAGGCTGCACCGTAGGGCTCCGCGTGCCATGCAACTTTGCTTGACGTGCCGGCCTGGTGATGGTAGCGCGGTGGCCCACGGGGGCCATGGGTCGTGATGAGTCCTTCTTCACTGACGGGAAGTGGAGCTGGCACGGCCGCCGGCCCTGTGCTGACGACTTCGCTGGGGCCCCCGCGCGAGCCTCCCTGGACCTGAGGCGGGAGCGGTGTGCAGAAGGGGTGAGCCCCCGAGGCGGCGAAGCTCAAGAGATCCGCCACCCGCTCTAGCAGCACGTCGCGGCTGCCTTCCATCAGTCTGCACTGCAACAGCTCTCGGGCCACCGTGATCATGGCCCTTGAGTTCTCCTGCTCCCGGCGGGTGTACGGTGCCGTTGCCGCAGCGTGGTTGGAGGCCCTCGCTGCCGACCGCGTCTGCCACGGTGTTAGGGCCGTCGAGGTCTATCCGCGTCGCCCGCGGCCCGCAGCGCCCTGCGGACCGCGAGCTGCCTGGGGAATGGGGTCGCCCGGGGCAAGCGGCTCTGCGCGGGCGGGCCAAGCCGCCCAAGGATCTGGGTTGCCCGCCTGGTCGCCGGACATGGTGATGACGACACGACGGGGCGCGAGGCGGCAGAAGGCAGATCCCGGCACACCCCTACCTGGCGCGCCAAATGTCGGATTTCGGGTTCCGGTAGACCCTTGAGGTTCAAACACTGGGGTGCGCATGGAGATTCAACCCTCTACTGGCTCGCTCCTCACCGAATCGCTAGGACCTAAACTACAAAACTAAACAGCACAAGAGACACAAGATTTATACTGGTTCAGGCCACCATTGTGGTGTAATACCCTACTCCAGTGTGTGGTGTGGTGGATTGCCTCTTGGGCTTGATGATGAACAATACAAAGCAGAACAGCCTCGCGACAGTCTGTTCTTGGCGGGTGCGATGAACTGCTAGGAGGGGTTCAATCGCTCTATCTACTGGTTTCTTGATGAAGATCCAGATGCCTCTACCCTGGGGGTTGCTAGTCCTATTTATAGGCAAAGGCCCTGGGCCTCTTCCCAAATATTGAGCGCGAAGGGCGCCAACAATTGGCCATTTTGAAGGGGAACAGTGGGTACACTTATCCTGACTAAAGTTGGTCCTTGCCTGTCAAAGGCTCTGGTGATGACGCCGGCTTGGGCTCCACGATGACTTCCTTCCTGCCGTTGGGCTGGTCTTGGTCTTGTTGCACCGAAATGGATGCCTTTGCTTGATACTCTCGCCTGCGCTTGCTCCCTTTGCACCAAAGAGGAAAGGAGGACACTGCGCAGGCTGGCGCCCGACTGGCGCCCTTGGTCGTCATGGCTTGCGTCATGGGCACCTCGCGAGGTACCCTGCCTTGAACTCTCCGCCTCCTCATGAGCCAGCCTGATGAGGCCGTGCCTGAGGAAGCTCCTTGTCGCCCGCCCCGCGAGGCTTGGCCCCTCGCGAGGGTCTTGAGCTTGCGTTGATGAAGATGGGCTATGCTGGGCCTCCTTCGGGCCACGCTGCAGTCCGCAGGCAGGCAAGTCTGGGGACCCCCGTTCCCAGAATGCCGACAGGGGCACCCAACCTTGAAAGGTAGATACCCATTCCCACCAGGCTCGGGCTCGTCGACATCGGGGCCATTGCGCCTATCGAACGGGCGGCGGGTTTCACGGTGTCGTTCTGTGGTGACGCACATGTCTTCCCTCCGACTGTCTTCCAGGACCTGCCGCTGGTCTCGATGGACTCGAGGATCAGACGAAGCCACCAACACATCGTCGGGTTCTTGGTCCTGTGGTTCTGGCTGTGGCCCTAATGCTGGCTCCTGTGGAGGGGACTGGACCGTTGGAGTGACCCCATCGGTACGGCCAGCAGCCCGAGCCATTGTTGCCGCCTGTGGAGGCCGTGGCAGGCCTGCCCACTGTGATCCTCCCGCCTCAGAGAAACCAATCAGGCTCTCAACGGTGGCTCTCCACTCATGCATTTGATCGGCTGCGGGCGGGAATCTCAATAGGGACTGGGCTCGCACCATGGCTTTTCAAGCAGTACTTGGCATGGACGACAATGCAGATCGCGATGTCGCCCGACTCCTAACGGTGTTGGTGATAGTGGTGCCGTGTTCTCGTAGCCATGTGCCGGTCGTTAAGGTGGCGTGGTGACAAGGTGGATGCGCTTGGGGATTGACGTCCCAATTTACTGCATCGTCTTGATTAACTTGCCCTGGGGATGGGGCTGGCCCCGTAGCCGCACCCGCAGCAGGTACGCCAGGTAGGTCACGATTCGCATCAGAGCGTGCACCATCGCTGTAGCTATGCCCTTCGGTGAGGTGGAGAGGCAGATATGGAATATACTCCCCACACATACCTTATGGGGCATGGCCGCTAGGCTGCTGTTGATGTCGCCCTCCTCCAGCTCCTCCCGCTCCAGCTTCGACCATAGGAGGAACGGTGATGGCGCCACCTGCGCCAGTCACGTTCCCCGTGGCGTCCACGTCCCCATGCGCTCCCGTATCCCCCATGGCACCAGTGGCTGCATGCGAGGGGGCCTTAGATGTGGATGGGTGAGCTGAAACACTGGGCTCTTCCTTGGGTGCCATGGATGATGAAGTTGTCGATGATGAAGATTGATGTGCTAGTCACAACCTCGGGTTCAGGCAAGTGCCTCCCCCTACATAGCACGCCAAAGCTGTGGTTGCACAACATGATCACCTATGGGGATATCGGCCCCTTAGTGGTCCGGCAAGGGGGAGGGGCATATTGCACAAAGAGCAAAGGCCATAGAACAGCATGGCAGCGATGACTCAGGCAGTTTTTACCCAGGGTTGGCCTGCCACGAGGCGTAAAACCCTACTCCTACATTGGTAGATTGATGAGAGGACCATAGCGGAGAAACGGTGCTCGAGCCCGGCAAGGTTGCCTTGGGACGAGGGAAGCTACGCGCGTACGAGTGTACAAGGGTCCGAATCCTTTCTAATGTTGCCTCGGTCCTCCTTTTATAGGTCAAGGGGTCACCTTCATGGCAAAGTGGTCATTATGCAATGATATGGTAGAAATAGTGCTATCATACCTAACTCTGCAGATAGGACAGGGTGCATTAAATGCATCGCTTAGTGTCATGTCATGGGGGTAGCCCGGCAAGCCTTGTCGCGCTTCTTTAGCTGTCTCCCACCATGTCCTCCTGACATGCCTCAGGACGTGTGTCATGCAGGGTGAATCTTCTCCTCAAATGGCGTCTACGTGCTAGAGGACAGCCACTTAATCACTTGAGGGGTCGACACCGCATTGATAAGTGACCTAAGTCGCTGTGTGGTGGAGCGGTGGTGCCTTGGCGGGGCTGGCGTCCTCAGCGTCCCCGGCAAGCCTTTCGGGGGAGTCTTGAGATTTGTCTTCGATGCGGCCTCGACCTCACCGGGCTCGCCTACCTGGCAAGGGAGGTTTTTCCTTAGTCATATGTTGCTCCTTTGGCTTGTCTTGGTCTTCATGATCCACCCTTTGATTCCTCAAAGATATATCTCTTCTACTTGGCCTTGTCTTGGATGCTTTAAACATGCCCGCGAGCCTGTGTATCGTTCGGGCAACATACACCAGGGTTTGTTGCAATGACAGGGTATGTGTACTTATTCGAGAGAGGCATGGATAGAGGGGAAAATGGGGAGGGGGGTGCGGGGGCTACGAGGGACAGATATCACAAGAAATAAGAGAGGTCTAGACAGAGGGAGAGAGATGAATAGGATGTCACGGCAAGATATGCCCTTGAGTGTGTCCATGCAAGGTGGAGGGGATAGAGGCATGAGGAGAAATAGTTTGTGCGGTGTATGTGTTGGTATGTGTGGGTGTGAGAAGATAACGAGACCTAGGTGTAAAGGTTGTGTCATCGTGTGAGATCCGGTGGGCCGAGATGAGGCCCTTGGGTCGGTTTCGTCCTGCACCACATTGATCGGCCCGTGACGCTTTCAGGGAGACCCACAGAGGACTACTCGTACAGACAACGATACCAAAGCCGTGAAGGACTCTGTGTCCACTGACAAAGCCATCTAGGATTTGTAACTCTAGGTCTCTGATATTACCATTTATCTAATCGAACTTTAAGGGCCATCCTACAGAATGCTCTGCTAGAATCTTATTTGTCAATTAGGAAGAGAGGTGGAGACAATGCATGCGAGATAGGACTAAAGATAATATGCGTGCAGGAGAGATGTAGGCATGTCTATGTATAGAGAAAGGTTGATGGGGATCGTGTGTGCGTATGCTTGTGATAGGAAAAGTGCTTGTGATAAAGGTTAGTGTAAAATGTTGTAAATGGTTGCAAGAGGGAGGGAGGGTTATATCGACAGCATGTGTGAGGAGTGTGTGAGCATGTGTGAGAGGCCCCCGATGGATATACACCATGTGTGCATTTGTGTGAGAGAGAAAGTTAGTGCTTGTGTGAGGAGGGGCCTATGGAGAGTGAATCTACACATAAAAGACCGATGTAACACATTGATTAAAAATATAAATTGTGTCCAAATATTAGGATGGGATCATGATATTTGCAGGTCGCATAAGGAAAGGTCATTGATCCATCAAACATCTATATTTTATCATATTTGAGCATGTCTATGTTATTATTCCACATAATTGATCCATAGAGTGAGTATTTTGAAGTCCAGACAATGCATCGCTTTAGCAATTTGAATATAAATGTGACTGTAGTTCTTGTTGTGTATGTAAAGCACATTATACATACAAAAGTTACACAATGAACATTGTAAATAGCAAGCTAGGAAATAGCATACATTTGAATTCAACTTAAGGTGGTTTAAAAATTCGACTTCAACATGAAGTCCATTCAATTATTTGAATTCGAGATCATGGCATTTGTAAATCATACCTCAATTACGGGGGCACCAATATTTGCTCTGCTTTTGTACATAATAGCATATATAGTCCTGTATAAAATAGATTCAAATTTACCTCCTCCATTCCAAAATAAGCATAGTTATAGGATTTTCAAGAGTCAAAACTTCAAAATAATCATAGTTATAGGTTTTCAAACATACAAGATCAAGTTTAATGTTGTCTATTTAGGTCAATCCTCAAAGTTCAAGAGTACTCTAAGCGTGAATGCTTCTGTTTCAAAATTTCGAACGAAGCGCCTAAAGAGCCTCTACTCGCCCAAACTACGTGAGAGCAATGTTAGGTAGAAGTAAATTACTTCTCTAGCTCCGACCAGTGAAACCTATCGGCCCGACATCCAAAGGTCTAAATCGAGGTAGGTTTGTAAAATCATCTAGATGCCACGCAGCCGCCTCTGAAAAACATTCATACACCGTGGCCGCCTAAACACACGTGTGCTCAGCCGAAACCGCTCCCGCCCACTATTTGGGACATCTGGGTTACCGTCCTACCCCTGACTCGTAGTAGGTCCAAAAATTAAGAGGGGGGAATAGTTTGTATTTCCCCAAATTTTAACCAAGCGCGTCCCATCTGTTAAAAAAAACAAGCGCATCC
Organism: Triticum dicoccoides; assembly: GCF_002162155.2. Classification (NCBI taxonomy): domain Eukaryota; kingdom Viridiplantae; phylum Streptophyta; class Magnoliopsida; order Poales; family Poaceae; genus Triticum; species Triticum dicoccoides. Next base: position 308,267,692 of record NC_041391.1, read on the forward strand.
CAGACTGAAACATGGTTCCCCCTTAGCGCCCCCATCGCCCCCAGTCTGATTCCATACTTCGTGGGCACCAAAACTACCTCTCAACCATCCGCGAAACCTTGGCATCCTGTATCTTCCACCCCATCCCACCCATCAACTACCGCCCTCCTCCATCACGCAGGAGACGATACCCCGACGTCGTCCTCCACAACAAACGCAACCGCAACGCCCTCCATGGCTAGTAGTTGAAGTCGAGGTCGAGCTGCCTCCAGGACGCCAACGTGCACCATACCGGAGCCAGTTCAACCACGCCATCATGTGCCTCACTGCTGCCGCTCCAACATCACCACCATCCACCGCACCGGAGTTGTTCCTGCTACGTCATCATTCATTGCCTCGGATCTGCTTCCCCTCTGCCAACTGATGGCTGCCGCAACAAAGTCAACAATTTGTCCATGGGTTCGTCCAATGCTGCACCCTCCTACACAACATTGGTTCCCTCGGTAAAAAGAAGAACATCACTGTGAAATCAGGAGGACATATCACTAGCAACCGGAACTAGTACTCCTCTTCTGTCGGTGGAAATGACACCTATGGGATCACGGGAATCCCTACTATGGTTGCGAGGCACAGTGTCATGAGAAGAGCAGGATCAGCAATCAGCACAAGCACACAGCTCGTTTACCCAGGTTTGGTCCGCGAGGATGCGTAATACCCTAGTCTTGCTTTGGTGTGTATATCTGTGTTCTTGGAGTTCTTGAGCTAGCTACGATGAGTGGACTTGTCCCAGGGTCCGAATCCTTCTCCTGGATGCCTCGGGCCTCCATTTATAGTCAAGGGGATCTCCACAGTGGCACACAGGAGGTGGCATCAGTGTATAGTGGCTAAGCTTATCGCTTAGCCATTATGGGACAAGACACATTAAATGTGCCTCTGAGGTGTCCCTCGTTTTACCGCCGCTTTGACCTGCTTCGACACGCGCCCTGGCCAGCGAGGCGGTCAGCGCCATGTAGGCTAGCAAGCCGCTGAGGTGGCGCGGTGGTAGGGCCTTCACAAAGATTTGCATGCCACCACGTAGGCACGCGCTGAGTTGGCCTGTAAGCCCCATGTAGACACGTAAGTGCCTGCCTAGCTGGTGGGTTGGCAGTTGCATGGGAGTGGCGGTGGAACCTTGGCGGGTGTGGGCCTGGCTATGGCCCCAAGGATGTCCTCGGCAAGGGCCTTGCCGGGGCACCGTGGTCGTCCCCGGCAAGGATCTTGTCGGAGTCTCGTGGATGCCCTCAACAATGGTTTTGCTAAGGCTCATCATCTTCTAATACTTATCCAACTCTATGTGCTTCTTGTCTTCACAAAGATCTGCATGACATCATGGAGGTGCCTCCCGAGCCTTGGTTCCAATGTGGTTGTCAGAAACCTCAGGCTCGAGGGTGGCGCACTCCATTGGGGTCGGGCAAGCTGCCCTGGCAAGGTCCTTGCCGGGGGCCGTGGAAGCCGCCCCGTCAAGGGTCTTGCCAGGGGAACCCACCTCTCCCTCTTGCTCTTTGTGTCTCTGTCTTGGTGTTGCTTTGACTGCCTTGTGGCTTTGATTCACTGCCCCTGCCCCGCTTAAGTGTGGCCGCAGGCATCGCTCTGACTGCCCGTGCACAGGTAAAGGGGTACAAAGTAGTGCCCTTACTTCTGTACACCGACATCTTCCCTTATTCATGCAAATCTTACGTGTCTACTTGCATGGTATTCATCCCACAGAAGACACTAGTTGACCGCTTCTTCCTGCACCTTCTCCCTGCACCTTCTTCCTGATACTAGATGTTCCTAGTAACTCTCGACGCACAAGGTTTCTCCTCATATATACTATTTCAGCTTAGCTAGAGGTCCGTCGCCCCCTGGTTTTCAGTTCCTGGTCAAATAATTCCCAATTAAAGGAAGCATTCCTCGGCGTAACAGACACTAGTCTGCCTGATGTAGGGTAGAACACTAGAGGCCGATCTTTCATGATTGGAGCAGATCCCTATGAGGAGCACGAAGAACACGAGGGGGAAAACGAGGGGAACACAAGGGGAAACACAAGAGAAACTCTCAAACCAACAAGATCCGGTCACACATATGATAGATCCTCGAAACACATAAGAGATACACGATCCAAATCCAACAAAGGACAATAAAAGTGGTAGCTCGTTCATCTCCATGAGGAGGCCTTGAGGGGGGTCTTCCCATGAGGGGTCTTGAATCTGCTTGGGGGATCTTCTTCAAAGAGGTCGTGGACTCCAATGGACAAGTAACCAAGTAAATGAGCACAACTCTATCTCTAATATGAGCTATCATATTGCTAATCCTAACTAGGAGGAGGCGGTGTCCTATTTATAGTCATAGTGCAAATGGGGGCGAAGTGAAGCGGTAGATGGGCCTCGGGCCCGAAACTGTGCGCAGACAAGGCGGTAGTACCGGACCATCGGGTGGTAGTACCAGTCAGCGGTAGTACCGCTTGTGGGGGTGGTACTGCCGGACTTGTACCGCTCGATCACTGCAGTTTGTCGGGTTGCGCGGTAGTAGGGAAGATGTTGGGCGGTAGTACCTCTTGGATGGTATGAGCGGTAGTACCGCTTGGTTTGGGCGGTAGTACCATCCGTTCTGGACTGGGCAGGTTATCTTCATGCTCTTGATGTCCATCTTGCACCGTAGCTTCTCCTAGGTTGGTGTCGGATTTCGGGTTCCGCTAAATGTTGATAGGTTCGAACTCTGGGGTGCCTGCAGAGATCTCAACCTACCCAGCCTGCCTACTCGTTACCCTCTAGGCCTAGTGCGTCGAGCTCAAAGGGACAGAGAGACACAACAGTTTATACTGGTTCGGGCCACCTGTGGTGTAATACTCTACTCCAACGTTTTGGTGGATTGCCTCGAAGGGCTGAGGACGAACTAGTACAGTGGATGAACTGGCCTCAGGAGGTGAGGTGTTCTTGAGCTCAAGAGAGCTGGTGAGGTGGTCGGATCAGAATGGATCTGATCTCTCTTCTATGGTGGTGGCTAAGTCCTATTTATAGTGTCCTTAGTCCTCTTCCCTAATGTTGGCGGGAAGGGATCCCACAATGGCTAGATTTGAAGGGGGACAGGAAGTACATCTTATCCTGACTAAAGTGGACTTTGCCTGCGAAAAGCATTTGGTCGTTACGCTGCGGTGGGCTCGATGTTGACCTCTGCCCTGCTGTCATGGCGGTCTTGGTCTTGTTGCACCAGAATGGAAATCTTTGGCTGATTCCTTGGGACTCCGCGCCTGCTGCTTGCCTCCTTTTCACCAAAGTGGAAACAAGTACTCTGCGCCTGCCTGGCCTTGGTTGTCATGGCTCACGTCAGCTTAGCCTCGTGAGGTGCACCTTGCATAGAACTCTCTGCCCCTCGGGAGCCAGCCTGAGGAGACCGATCCCCTTGGGGGTCTTGGTGTCATCTGCCTCGCGAGGCTTGGCCCCTTGCAAGGGTCTTGAGTTGTCAATGATGAAGCTGGGCCATACCAGACAGTTGATGGAGCCATGTAGTGGGCCGCAGGCAGGCAAATCTGGGTACCCCCAAATCCAGAACGCTGACAGTAGCCCCGGGCCCAAGGCGGGCTCAGACTTGGCTTCTAGGCGAAGCCAAAGGGCAAGTGCGGAGCGCCGCGGGCCTAACCGCATGTGGCCTTGAGCAACGTGTGGCGACTGATGGGACGTGGGCATCTCCACTTCCCCATGCTGCCTTGAAATCTGCCAAGCCTGGCGGTCGCTCGTTGCTAGAGTAGCTCGCCATTGCAGATTGCCGCGCTTGGCCTTCGTTTCTTATCTTCCCAGGCTTGCGACTCCTTGCACAGATCTGGTGCTAGTGCCTCTCCCTCTTCCTGGCTTCCACCATGCTGCCGTAGCAGAGGAAGAAGAAAGGGAAGTCACACGCCCCGGCCGGACCCCCAACGACCATGGAGCCAGCCCTCAAGTGGTCGACGGTAATCCATCAGGAAGGGCTGCACAAGGTTCGCCCTGCTCTTGCAGCCGATTCCAACGAGTGGAAGGCGACGTTCGTCCGGCCTGTGTCTTGGCTATGGATGACATGGGTGCCATCGAGATTTCCATCAATCTCCATGCTCTCTTCTCAGGTCTGATTCCCCCCTTCTTTCCGTTCTTCAATGCCATAACTTCGCACTACCAGATCCACCTGTTGCACCTGGATCGCCGCTCCATCATCCTCCTCGTCGTCTTTACCTTCCTTTGTGTCAGGACCTCGATCCTAAGTCACACAAATCTAGCATGTAACACATCATATCACTTTGCGCCCTCACGCACGATAATCCCACTAGTGCCACCTTACCTGGCCCGAGACCGTGTGCGCCTTTTGGCTCACGTATATGATAGTGCCGCTAGCATCCATATGACAAATAACCCGGGCTGACATGACTAGTTATGATCCCTAGGTGGAACTAACTTATAGGGACAGGCATACATGACCCAGCAACAAATGTGTCGATCAACAACGTATGAACCCAAGTCATAGCAAGCTACATGGACTTAAAGGAACAACGCGTGACATTTCCCTGAAGGGATAGACACAAGAATGAAGAAGGACACATGCCGGCCAGCCTAAGTGTCCCGGAGAAGTAGCAAGCTAGCATGGCTCAGTGGAAGCACTAGGAGACATTTCCCAGTAAGAGAGGCTACCAAGAATAAACAACTAGGTGGTCAGATCCCACACATACCAAGCATTTAAAAACATACACACAATATGCTTGATATCTGCAAGTACAACATGGCATCACAACATGACTCTACAACTCAAGTGTTTAATCAATAGGCTCTGAGGAGCCAGATATTACAAACATGGGTCCGAAGACCCAGCATTCAGAGCATACAAGCAACGGAAGCATAACATGTCTGAGTACAGGCAACTACAAATGAAAAGGGGCTGACAAGCCAGACTATCTATAAGATCCCTCTGGGGCACAAGATCGTAGCTGAGGTATCAAGCTAAACATCGAAGTCCGCGCGAAACTACTAGTGAGACTGAAGTCTCTCTACAAAAACATAAATTAAGCAAACGTGAGTACAAATGTACCCAGCAAGACTTACATCAGAACTAACTACATATGCATCAGTATCAACAAAGGGAGTGGTAGTGTTTAACTGCAGCAAGCCAGCTTTGACTCGGTGGCTATCCTGAACTACGACTGCAAGTAACTCTTTTGAGATAGCGCACACGAGTCCACATAATCACCATATCAATACACCACTATGGATCCGCTTCCGTCTCTGTCAGGACCCCGACTCAATGCCACATCGATCTAGCATGTAACACCTCATATCACTTTGCGGCCTCACGCACGGTATCCCCACGGGTGTCGCCTTACCTTTGCCGGGACCGTTTGCGTCTTTTGGCACACGTATATGATAGTGTCGCTAGCATCCATATGATAAGGAGCCCGGGCTGACATGGCTAGTCGTAAACCCAAAGTGGCACAAAACTACAGGGACAGGCATCCATGACCCAACATCGAACGTGTCGGTTATCAGCGAGTGAATCCAGGCTGTAGCACTGGGCTAGCAGGACTCCGGTGAACCGGGCTGTAGCGGGCTAACAGGACTCCGGAATTCATCGCGTGACATTTCCCCGAGGGGACAGACACAGGAACAAAGAAGGACATATGCCAGCCAGCCTAAGTGTTCCAGAGCAGTAGCAAGCTACCATGGCTCAGTGGAACACTTGGAGACATTTCCCGGTAAGAGAGGCTACCAAGGATAAATAACTAGATAGTCAGATCCCACACATACCAAGCATTTCAATAACATACACACAATATGCTCGATATGTGCAAATACAACATGGCATCATAACATGACTCTACAACTCAGGTATTTATTCAATAGGCTCCGAGGAGCGAGATATTACAAACATGGGTATCATGACCCAACAATCAGAGCATACAAGTCAAAGCACAAGCGGAAGCTTAACATGTCTGAGTACAGACATCTACAAATGAAAAAGGCTGAGAAGCCTGACTATCTACCAGACCCTGCCGAGGGCACAAGATCGTAGCTGAGGTAACAAGCTAAACGTCGAAGTCCACGCGGTACTACTAGCGAGACTGAAGTCTCTCTGCAAAAACATAAATTAAGCAACGTGAGTACAAATGTACCCAGCAAGACTTACATCAGATCTAACTACATATGCATCATTATCAACAAAGGGGATGGTGGGGTTTAACTGCAGCAAGCCAGCTTTGACTCGGTGGCTATCCTGAACAACGACTGCAAGTAACTCTTTTGAGGTGGCGCACACGAGTCCACATATTCACAATATCAATACACCACTATGGATCTGCTCCCGTCTCCCTACGAGAATGCCATCCATAGCACTCACGCTTATCTTGCGTATTTTAGAGTATCCACTTTCACTTGTCTATGAAATGTACAGGCAACCCAGAAGTCCTTTTTCGCGGACACGGCTATTCGAATAGATCATATTAACCCTGCAGGGGTGTACTTCTTCACACACGCTCTCACCACTTATCGCCGTTTACATGACATGTACTCGGCAACCTTCAAGCGGAAGCCCAGCGAGGGTGTCGTCCACGACCTGACTAACCACACAAGTCTCTCGTCCAGGTTTATCGCCTATTCGGGTTCCATCCGCAAGGAGATCCGGCCGGGATGTCGCTCACGGCCCCAAATGATGTGTGCAGGGTTCCCAAGTCCACCATCCGGGTGCCACTTGGTACACCGGGCCACTGTGCCTAGTCTGTCCCAAGCCCACCTGTACCGGGTGCCACTTGGTAGACTACTAACACTACCTACAAACACCAGAAACTAGTTGCAACTCCTGGACAGAGATCAAGTTGATTAATAAGCCGAGAGGGGCCGAGTTACCGGAACCCAATGTGTGGTAGTAGCTGTTCATGGATCACAAACACAGAACCCAGTTCCTGAGGACGGCTGCAATGAGACAACCCACCATGTACTCCTACATGACCTCTCACCGCTACCTTTACCAAATCGTGTTCACACACTTAGCTCTCAACAGTAGGACATGTTCACCACATTCCAACTCATCCCCGATGAATCAGACCTGACACAACTCTAAGCAATAGCAGGCATGACAAACAAGCACGAATGAGTAGGCACATCAGGGCTCAAACAACTCCTACTCATGCTAGTGGGTTTCATCTATTTACTATGGCAATGACAGGTCATGGAAAGGATAAAGGGGTTCAGCTACCGCAGCAAGTAAGAGATGAATTGGTGTTGCCCTAATGCATTAAAAGAGAGCAGGAGCGAGAGAGTGGGATTGTATCGGAATGAACAAGGGGGTTTTGCTTGCCTGGCACTTCTGAAGATAATATAGTTCTTCATCGGTGTCATCGAACTCATTGTCGGAACGTCGTCTACTGAGAGGGGACGAATACCGGCAAACAAGGAAGAACACAATCAATGCAATGCAACAATATGATGCATGATCATGACATGGCAATATGGTGTGTTTTGAGCTAATGCAACTAGCAGCAAGTTAAATAGAGTTGGTTTGAACCCTAGGTTCAAATCCAAACTCCATATGTGATTATTCAAATGCCATTCATATGATTTGTCCTAAACAGCAGCTATAAGTTGTTCTAACATGCATGGAAATGATACAGATGGATAGATTGGATTTTTCTGATCATTTTTCATATATAAATTATCTCATTTGGAGTTACGGTTGAATTTCTACGATTTTTAGAAGTTTAGGCAAATTTCTGGAATTTTCTGAATTAAAATAAATCCAGAAAATAGCTTATTGCGTCAGGGTGATGTCAGCAAGTCAAAGGCGCCAGCCCAGGTCAAACCTGACAGCTGGGACCCACGGGTCAGTGTAACAGGGCTGGTTTGGGTGGATGACATGTGGGACCAGTCAACGGCCACGTCAGCAAAGTCAATGCTGACATGTGGGTCCCAGTGGGTTATGAACTAATCTAAACAGAAAACTAAATTAAACTAATCAGGCACAGGGCCCACATGGCAGTGGCACTAGGGTTGGTTTAGCTGGGTCATTAGTGGCTATTGACATGCCACGTCACCGGCCACCGGAGTTCGGCCGGCGGCGACCCGAAACGCGGCGGATGCTCACGGGAGTGGCGCTACGAGTGGTTTTGGGCCAAGCCAAGGGCACCAGAGGGTTGCCCTTGCTCGCGCGCATCCAGAGGAGGCACGCGGGAGGCGATGGGTGGCCGGAGCTCGCCGGAGTGGAGCCCGCGGCGGCTGCCGGAGCTCGGGTTTGGGCGGAGCGAGGCTACGGAGCGCTAGGGGGCTGGCTGAGGGGCTATGCAGACTCCTGGGGCAGCTAGGAGCTCGCTAGGCTCGTCGGACTGGGCGCAGCAGCACGTCAGTGCCATGCCCGGCGTCCATTGCGGACGGTAGCGCTCGGTACGGTGGCTAGCACGGCTACAGCGCGGGAAACCAACGGGGAGAGAGGGGAAACGTAGGAGAGCTCACGGAGGGGCTAGCGGAGGAGATGACGAAGTCGGGGAAGCTCTGGACGCCCTGAATCGGCAAAGTCGATCTCCGGGCACCGGAGGTGAAGACGACGATGCTCCGGTCGGCTGGGGCCTCTTTTGGTCGCGTGCGTCGAGTGTGTTGATCCACGGGGTCATGGCGGAGCTCAGGGATGCGGAGAGGGAGCGAGGGGGTGGCTGGTGGCCGCGGAAACGGCGAGCGGCGGTGATGGCTCCGCTCGGGCGCGTGCGGGGAGAGAGCAGAGGAGGGGAGAGCATTGGGGAGAGAGTGAGAGGGGGCCAGGGGGCTGCGTGGCATCACCTGGTGCATCAAGGAGGAGCCAGGAAGGCTGGGAGGGAGGAGGTGGAGGCCTCGGGCGCGCTGGCGTCGACACGCCTCTACCTACTGGCAGAGGTTGAAGACGGTGGGGAGTTGGGCTAGGCCTCAGCCACAGTGCTGGGCCAGATGGGCCGGCCAGGTAAGTGGCCCAGGTAGGTGTCTTCTCTCTCTTTCTTTTATTTTCTGTTTTCTATTTTCTATCTTTGTTTCTGGATTTAGTAAAAATACTAAACCTTATCTAAAAATCCTGAAATAAATTGTGGGAAATGTTGAAATGGTTTTCAACAGCCCTCAACCTTTATCAGAATTATTTGGGCAAATAAAATATTTATAACATTTAAATGCCCAAATTCAAATACTTTATGATTTAATTCAAAAATCCAAAGTGGCCTAGAAAAATGTGCACCATTTTTGACAGGGGTTCTAGACCAATTCAAAAATGATGAACTTTTCCAAAGACATTTTGGGTTCATTGAAAATGATTTTTTTAACCTAGTTGATTTCATTAGCTGCTAGGGTTTATCAGCCCCCATTTCAGGTTTAAAAGAAATTTAAACATGATGCAACACATGACTAGCTAGCCCAGAGCATACCAGAACCAGGGATGTGACAGTCTCCCTACAAGAACGCCATCCATAGCACTCACGCTTATCTTGAGCATTTAAGAGTATCCACTTTCACTTGTCTATGAACTATATAAGCAACCTAATAGTCCTTTACCGCGGACGCGACTATTCGAATAGATCACGTTAACCCTGCAGGGATGTACTTCTTCACACACGCTCTCGCCACATACCGCCTTGTACACGTCATGTATCTCGGCAACCTTCAAGCGGAAGCCTGGCGAGGGTGTCGGCCACGACCTGCCTAACCATCCAAGTCTCTAGTCCAGGTTTATCGCCTATTTGGGGTCCATCCGCAAGGAGATCCGGCCGGGGTGTCGCTCACAACCCAAACAATGTGAGCAGGGTTCCCATGCCAACCATCTGGGTGCCACTTGGTATACTATGCCACTGCACCTAGTCTGTCCCAAGCCCATCTAAATCGGGTGCCACTTGGTAGACTACTAGCACTACCTACAAACACCAGAAACTAGTTGCAACTCCTGGACAAAGATCGAGTTCATTAATTAGCCGGGAGAGCTTGGATTGCCCGGAGCCCAATGTGTGGTAGTAATTGTCTTGGATCACAGACACAGAACTCAGTTCCTAAGGACGGTTTCAATGAGACAACCCACCATGTACTCCTACATGGCCTCTCACCGCTACCTTTACCAAATCGTGTTCACACACTTAGCTCACACACAGTAGAACATGTTCACAACTTTCCAATCATCCCCGATGAATCAGACCTAACTCAACTCTAAGCAGTAGTAGGCATGACAACAAGCATGAATGAGTAGGAACAACAAGTCTCAAACAACTCCTACTCATACTAGTGGGTTTCATGTATTTACTGTGGCAAGAATAGGTCATGCAAAGGAAAGGGGTTCAACTACCGCAACATGTAACAGTTGAATCATTGTTGTCCTAATGCAGTAACGGAGAGCAAGAGCAAGATAGTCGGATTGTATTGGAATGAACAAGGGGGTTTTGCTTTCCTGGCACTTCTGAAGATAGTATAGTTCTTCGTCGGTGTCATCAAACTCATCGTCGAGACAACGTCTACTGAGAGGGGACAAACACCGGCAAAGGAACCGACACAACATTCAATTTAATGCAATGCACAAGAAAATGAATGATATGACATATTAACGTACTGACTTGACCTAGTGAAGTAGTTAGACATATTCATTGAAGTGGAATTCAAACATATAGCAAATTCCGACTCCAAAACTAATTACCATTTATTTCATAATCATGAATTGTCCTATTCAGTGAGGATTACTTGTCCAAACATGCACGAAAATGGCATAAACAGATTCCTTGAGTTTTTCTGATAATTTTTCATATATAAATTATTTCAATCGGAATTATGGTTGATTTATTATGATTTTTTCAAGTTTAAATCATTTTCTGGATTTTCTTGGTTGTTTAGAAGTAAATCAAAACTAAAATATGACTTATTGCGTTAGCATGATGTCACTATGACATCAGCAAGTCAACAGGGTTGACCAGGGTCAAAGCTAACGATTCGGTCCCACATGTCATAAGCTCATAGTTAATTAGTGGTTAATCCCATGTTGACCGGGATTTGACCTACCGCGGGGCTCGCTCGTTAGTGTCTGTTAGGGGGGGTTAGTCGTGATTAGCGCCTAAAGATGCCTCCATGTCAGCGTCGCCGGAGTTCAATGCCGGCAAACTGTAACCGCGGTGGAGGGTTGCCAGAGCGGTGCTACAGGTGGGGTTGGGTCAAGCCAAGGGCACCAGAGGGTTTCCCTTGCTCATGCGAATCCAGCGGAGGCACCAGGGAGGGCGCGGGGTGGCCGGAGGTCACCGGAACGAGCTCGCGGCGGTGGCCGGAGCTCGAGCTCCGTCGTGCGCAAGGTTGTGGTGCACAGAGTTAGCCTCCTGGAGGGCTCCAGGAGCACGCTGATGCGCTAAGCACCTATGAGCAGGAGCTGCAGCGGGGCATGTGACATGGTAGGCGGCGGTGGAGCTCGGCCGTGTTGGACACGACAGCTAGAGAACAAAATCGACACAGGTAGAAGAGGGGAATCGACCGGAGGCTCACAAGGGTCACGTCGAGAAGGTCAACAAGCTCGGGGGAGCGATTACGGTGGCGAATCGACGGAGAAGATCCTCGGCGGTCGGTGGTGGAGAAGGCGACGGTGGAGGCGATGGAGGCTATCCTGGCTCGCTTCCTTTGGTGATGAGGTGCTACAGGGGTTGGTGGAGCTCGAGGCATGACGATGGAGCATAGGGAGCTCGTCGGCTACGTGGGTTATGGCGGCAGAGTCACTGGGGTAGCAGCGGGGAACAGAGCAGAGGGAATGAGGGGAGACAAGGGAGAGGGGAGAGGATAAGGCGGGTTAGGGGGGTGTGGCGTCCAAAGGAACATCGGGGAGACGGCGGGAAGCAGGAAGTGGCCGGGGCGCCTGGCCGCGTGCGCGGGGCACACGCCTGGCGTCCTTCTATCCAAAGGAGGAGGAGGACTAGCACTGTTGGCCAGTGGGCCGCACAGTGCTGGGCCAGCTGAGGCGCCAGATGGGTTGCAGGTAAACGCCAGGTGAGTTTCTGTTCTATTTTATTTCTGTTTTTATTTTCTTTTATTAATCTTTTTCCACTCTTGTGAATTCAAACAAATTCAGACAATGCCAAAAAATACTCTGAATAATTTTATGTTGAAAAAGGGACTTTTCCAAATGCACATAAAATGTTTCATTATATGAATATAATTCAAATTAAAATAGCTATTGATTTAAGTTCAAAGTCCCAAAATTAAATCTTTAAAAATGTTCAATATTTTTGGTTTGGACCAAAACCCTTGCCAAAATTATTCAACATCAATGAAGGGATTTTTGGAGCAATGAATGGGATTTTAGGGTTCTTGCCCTTTATTAAAATTTCTGAGGCTTTGATTATTCCTCAATTCAAATTTCTGAAATTAAGATGATGCATGATGCTCACTTGTGCAACTAGTTACAAACAAACTGTAGGGCTGTGACAACTCACCCCCACTAAACAAGAATCTCGTCCCGAGATTCAAGACGTGAGGTAAGAAGACAGAGGGGACACAAAATGATCACAAACTTCATGATCCAGATGCCCTTCTCGAGGATGCTGATTCATTGCCTCATCTTGGTCTTGCCGTCTTTGCCTTTGAGAACTTCACCCAACACGTCAATGAGAAGAAAAGGAAACTCTACAGGATTCGATCTTCTCGAAGATGGAGTGAGATGTTAAAACATCTCTCGATCTGAGATTCAAACACATACATCGAGAGGTGGAAGGTAACATATGACAAGTGTTCAATTTGGTAGGCAACAATTCCACACCTACGAGGGTGGTGAACGGTGTCAATGCAGCGATGAGTTGATTGCCCTTCAACTCAAACAGGGCACCTTGGAGAAGGTGACTTATATTCTATACCTTAAATGGCAAAAAGAATTACTTTTGATGTAAAGATCATTGGAATTTGCTATACCAGCTTAAGGCAATCACAATAGATTGTTTTAAAGAGTTCGAAGAAATGGCATACTCAGATCAGAAAGGAAACTATGGTTATAGAACAACGCGGCAAACGGAAGGCACATTCCAATTGATACCGAGGATATAACTTAGTGATTGAGTGTGCTCTCAGGAAGTTGAGCATTTCCATACTCATCAAGGTCTTACCAACATTCATGCTGAGGATCTTGGCAACACATCTTACTACCATGATGAATAGTGATGGACAATGCAGATGCATAGGAAGACAACACTTTCTCATATTTCACCTTAGCGAGGCCAAGGGAACAAAATCTGGATAATCGATCGAGAGACTTTTAACACTCCGCTTCTAATGTTCTCCTTGATGTTCTACATACCAAAGTCGTCCTTAAAGCATTAATGTGGCCATCAAGTATAAGTCAGACTTCGGGAGCACAAACATCCATAAAGAGATACTTTTAGAATAAGTCATAGAAAAATCCTCAAGGGGAAGTGACCCAAATTGCTTTATCAAGAAACTAATAATAGTTCTCCCGGCTAGGTGCGTCCACTTTACCGGAACCTACATCATAGTTCTTGGGAGAAGTACCAACCATCACACCTGCTTGAGAATCAGGTCTAGTTAGTAAACAGGATATTTCAGATAACATGTCTGGAAAAGAAAGTTTGCAACACAAACTGACGAGATGAAGTTGTGAGATTCTTGGGAAATGAACTACGATATCAAGCTCCAAAACATGAGCTGGTTCTGCTATGCACATGTGAGCACGCTGTCCCAGACGAGCATGACCACATAGTAGTCTTATAGTAAAACACTACCCGAGTTCAGGTGGGGAACCATCATCGATGATATCGAAGTCCTTGCATAAGTCTAGCTCTTAAGAAGGAACTTCTTCTACTTGAACAAATCAATCAGTGGCTTGGTGTGCTAGAGACACATATAGAATGAAGGTTGCAAGTCTCCAAACGACATAATACTTCGCATGTATGCATGACCGATTTGGGATGATTCCAAAGGAAGCTACATTGACATTCTTGAATCCACAGCGGCAACTTGCATCAAATGAACATGAATTAGAGGAAGTCACTTCTTTCATCCAAACATATGCTTCATGAACGGGTATGAAGATAATGGTTATAAAGTTTCCAACACTAGCTTAGACGTTCAACATGAATCATGGACAAGATGACAATGTTGTCAGTGGGCTCAACAACAATTCATTCAGGTTTCCAAGAAGACGGAATTCCACGATTATGTGAACACGGTGATAGCATCGGTCAGACCCAACGATGTAATGGTGTCTGCTCGAGGGATCAACCACAAGTAAGACAACATTATGAACATCATTGGTCCCAATTTGATTTGAGAATAACCCATACTCAGATCAAGGATTGGATAATATAATAGCACTGTCAATTGATCACGAGGATCAACAGATGAAGATATCATGTTTATTCAACACACACACACACACACACACACACACACACACAAGATATCCCTTAAAATGAACTAAATCGGACAAGCTTTTATCTTCCAGCTCTCCAAGTTGTTGTTTAGCTTAACCAACTAGCTCAGGGGTATCCAACACAGATTCTTGGAGAAGTGGGTGGTTACAAGGAACCAACTTGATCACGAGCTCAACATAACAGTCAAGGAACAACCTGGTAATACTTCTGAGAAGATATTCCGAGCATCACGAACCACTGTTATGTTACTGAGCTCGGGAGCAATCTTGCTTTTTAGGGAAAGACGATATGATCAAATAAGCAAGGATTGGCACTATCCTAACTCATTGATCGACAAGTGCGCCAGAAATAAGGGTTAGGTAGCACGGTCAACCTTAGGGTAACGATTAAGAATGAGGTTATTGTACATTTAATTACCAAGCAACGGAGTTGCTAGGAGTATATATTTCACACATCACGATTCACTTGTCGGCGTTCCGGTTACAATAACATGGGGACCAAGGAATGAATAACGATGGCGAGAAGTATCACTATATTAAGAGTTCATAGGATAGTGTGCAATTCTCATGATATTCTTAACATGAAGATGGTAATACACCAAGATACAATAAAACAAAAGCTGGATCGGCATTTTTATCTGGGGAATATAACTCCTTTGACCCAATCCTAGATATGGATGAGATACTGGGGTTTGTTTCTCCTAGACATTCCATAATAGAGTGGTCTGATGGACCACTAGAATAATGGCATCGATGAACGAATGCACGCATACTCTTGACTATCAATTGGCAGATGGAGGTCAGAAAACAACTAAAAAGGGACAACTCAAGAGGACATATCACTTTATGAGTTGTGGGAGCATAGATTAGCGTGTCGAATGAGTTCAACATACTTCTTCCGGATAACCCATGCAGAAAAGTAGGACTGGCAGAGTCACAATATAGAACAGAGAACTCATCAAGAGCACTTTTGTTGTGATCTTTCGGTACAAAGAGCTTTTGCTGTAAACGGTTCATAGCATTTGGAGGAAGGAAATACCACGGACCTCGAGCACTAACGCAAAGGTTGCTAATATCCTAAAGGAACTAGCAAACACTATTAGCATGAAGTAAGTAGGGTGAATCTCGGGTCCAAAACCCAGGGATAGAATGCCTACTAACTAAATGGCATCATGGGATGCTTTCGAGAATGATGGCTAGAATCATCACACTGGGAACACAAAACATGGCTAGATTACTATGTGATTCGCTAATACACCTAGGGTAATAATAATTACTCCAACATATATACCGAGGCAATGAAGTACCTCAACACACTAGCTAGTGTGGTTTATCTGGCCAAAGGAACATCGGAAACAGGAAGAAGGGATTTGCAAATGCATCAGACTATTTAGAAACCTGGGATGACTTGGACAGCATAACGACTATAACTGCTCAAAAGATTTGAGACACCTTGCAAAGTGGTGGCATAACTACTCGATCATCATAAAAATCAAGGTTCTGAGGCCAGCTATGAACACACAAAAATAGTAGGAGCTGAACTGAGACTTGAATCCATCATTCCTATAAGTCTATGGATTAGTAACACGTGATCCTGATAGAAAGAAGGGAAAGCCTAATTCCTTAACCCTGTAGGAAAGATAAGATGACTCGGATCAGAAGGCATAAGGTAAAGGAGTAAAAAGAGCCTTACGTTGCCATCCACAATCAATTCCCTTATATAACTAAAGAATTTCTAGACTCAACTTCGACCAGTTTGGCTTGGTAATCCTACAGGAAGTCAGGCTCTAATACCAAAGTTGTCTGGACCTTGATCGTAAGTCACACCGATCTAGCATGTAACACATCATATCACTTTGCGGCCTCACGCACGATATTGCCACGGGTGCCACCTTACCTGGCCCGGGACCGTTTCCCCTTTTGGCTCACGTATCTGATAGTGCCACTAGCATCCATATGACAAAGAACCTGGGCCGACATGACTAGTCGTGAACCCAAGGTAGCGCTAACTTACAGGGACAGGCATACATGACCCAGCAACGAACGTGTCAATCAACAACGTATGAACCAAAGTCGTAGAAATCTACAGGGACTTAAAGGAACAATGCATGACATTTCTTCGAAGGGACAGACACAGGAAAGAAGAAGGACACATGCCGTCCAGCCTAAGTGTTCCGGAGCAGTAGCAAGCTACCATGGCTCAGTGGAAGCACTAGGAGACATTTCCCAGTAAGAGAGGCTACCAAGAATAAATAACTAGGTTGTCAGATCCCACACATACCAAGCATTTCAAAACATACACACAATGCGCTCGATATGTGCAAGTACAACATCGCATCACAACATGACCCTACAAGTCAAGTATTCAATCAATAGGCTCTGAGGAGCGAGATATTACAAACATGGGTCTGTAGACCCAGCATTCAGAGCATACAAGCAACAGAAGCATAACATGTCTGAATACAGACAACTACAAATGAAAAGGGGATGCGAAGCCTGACTATCTACAAATGAAAAGGGCCACAAGATTGTAGCTGAGGTATCAAGCTAAACATCGAAGCCATGCGGAACTACTAGTGAGACTAAAGTCTCTCTGCAAAATATAAATTAAGCAAACGTGAGTACAAATGTACCCAGCAAGACTTACATCAGAACTAACTACATATGCATCAGTATCAACAAAGGGAGTGGTGGAGTATAAGTGCAGCAAGCCAACTTTTCCTCTATGGCTATCCTGAACTACGACTGCAAGTAACTCTTTTGAGGTGGCGCACACGAGTCCACATTACCAGCATATCAATACACCACTATGGATCCGCTTCCGTCTCCCTACGAGAATGCCATCCATAGCACTCACACTTTTCTATGAACTGTATAAGCAACCCAATAGTCCTTTACCACGGACGCGGCTATTCGAATAGATCATGTTAACCCTGCATGGGTGTACTTCTTCACACATGCTCTCACCACTTACCGCCATGTACATGTCATGTGTCTCGGCAACCTTCAAGCGGAAACCTGGCGAGGGTGTCGGCCACGACCTGACTAACCACACAAGTCTCTAGTCCAGGTTTCTCCACTATTCGGGTTCCATCCACAAGGAGATCCCACCGGGGTGTCGCTCACAACCCCAAGCCCACCATCCTACTGCCAGTTGGTACACTGTGCCACTACACCTAGTCTGTCCGAATCCAACCTATACCGAGTGCCACTTGGTAGACTACTAGCACTACCTACAAACACCAGAAACTAGTTGCAACTCCTGCACAGAGATCGAGTTGATTAATAAGTCAGGAGAGCTTGGAGTGCCCGAAACCAAATGTGTGGTCGTAACTGTCTTGGATCACAGACATAGAACTCAGTTCCTAAGGACCATTTCAATGAGACAACCCACCATGTACTCCTACATGGTCTCTCACCGCTACCTTTACCAAATCGTGTTCACACACTTAGCTCACACACAGTAGAACATGTTCACAACTTTCCAATTCATCCCCGATGAATCAGACCAGACTCAACTCTAAGCAGTATCAATCATGACAACAAGCACGAATGAGTAGGCACAACAAGGCTCAAACAATTCCTACTCATACTAGTGGGTTTCATCTATTTACTGTGGCAATCACAGGTCATGCAAAGGAAAGGGGTTCAACTAACGCATCATGTAACACTTGAATCGTTGTTGTCCTAATGCAGTAACAGAGAGCAAGAGCGAGAGAGTGGGATTTTATCGGAATGAACAAGGGGGTTTTGCTTTCCTGGCACTTCTGAAGATTGTATAGTTCTTCATCGGTGTCATCGAACTCATCGTTGGAACAACATCTACTGAGAGGGGACAAACACCGGCAAAGGAACAGAAACAACTTTCAATTCAATGCAATGCACAAGAAAATGAATGATATGACATATTAAGGTACTCAATTGACCTAGTGAAGTCTTTAGTCATATTCATTGAAGTGGAATTCAAACATATAACAAATTTCGACTACAAAACTAATTACCATTTATTTCATAATCATGAATTGTCCTATTCAGTGAGGATAACTTGTTCAAACATGCATGAAAATGGCATAAATAGATACCTTGAATTTTTCTGATAATTTTTCTTATATAAATTATTTCAATCGGAGTTATGATTGATTTATTATGAATTTTTGAAGCTTAAATCATTTTTTGGTTTTTCCTGGTTATTTAGAAGTAAATCAAATCTAGAAAATGACTTATTGCGTCAGCATGAAGTAACTATGACGTCAGCAAGTCAACAGGTTGACCAGGGTCAAACCTGATGACTCGGTACCACATGTCATAAGTTCATAGTTAATTAGTGGTTAATCCCGCGTTGACCAGGATTTGACCCACCGCAGGGCCCGCTCTATAGTGTCTGTTAGGGGGGGTTAGTGGTGATTAGCGCCTATAGATGGCTCCACGTCAGCGTCGCCAGAGTTCAACGCCGGCAAACTGTAACCATGGCGGAGGGTTGCTGGAGCGGCGCTACGTGTGGGGTTGGGTCAAGCCAAGGGCACCCGGGGGTTTCCCTTGGTCGCCCGCATCCAAAAGAGGCATGCGGGAGGGCGCGGGGTGGCCGGAGCTCGCTAGAACAAGCTCGCAGCGGTGGCCGGAGCTCGGGCTCGGTCGTGCGCGAGGTTGCGGTGCACAGGAGAGCAGCTAGGTGGCGGGTTAGCCTCCTGGAGGCTCCAGCAGCACGCTGACGTGCTTAGCAGCGATGAGAAGGAGCTGCAGCGGGGCATGTGACATGGCAGGCGGCGGTGGAGCTCAGCTGCGGTGGAAACGGTGGCTAGAGAACGAAATCGACGCGGGGAGAAGAGGGGAATCGACCAATGGCTCACAGGGGTCATGTCGAGATGGTCAGCGAGCTCGGGGGGGGGGGCGACGAGGTGGTGAATCGACGGTAAAGATCCTCGGTGGCCGGTGGTGGATAAGGCGATGGTGGAGGCAATGGAGGCCGCCCGGGCTCGCTTCCATCGGTGGAGAGGTGCTACAGGGGTTGGTGGAGCTTGGGGCACGACGATGGAGCGCGGGGAGCTCGTCGGCTGCGTGGTTTACGCCGGCGGAGTCGCACGGGTAGCAGCAGGGAAGAGAGCGGAGGGGAGGAGGGGTGACCAGGGAGAGGGGACAGGATGAGGGGGTCGGGGGTTGCGTGGTGTCCAAAGCGACATTAGGGAGGCAGCGGGAAGCAGGAGGTGGCCGAGGCGCGTGGCCGCGCGCGCGGGGCACACGAACGGCGTCCTTCTGTCCCAAGGAGGAGGACGACTAGCACTGTGGGCCAATGGGCGGCACAGTGTTGGGCCAGCTGATGCGCCAGATGGGCTACAGGTAAATGCCAGGTGAGTTTCTATTCTGTTTTGTTTTTGTTTTTGTTTTTTATTAATCTTTTGCCACTGTTGTGAATTCAAACAAATTCAGACAATGCCAAAAGATCCTCTGAATTATTTTATGTTGCAGAAGGGACTTTTCCAAATGCACATAAAATGTTTCAGAAATATGTGAAATTATATTCTAATTATATTAATATAATTCAAATTCAAATAGCTATTGATTTAAGTTCAAAGTCCCAAAATTAAATCCTTAAAAATGTTCAATATTTTTGGTTTGGACCAAAACCCTTGCCAAAATTATTAAACATCAATGAAGGGATTTTCGAGCAATGAATGATATTTTTAGGGTTCTTGCCCTTTATTAAAATACCCGAGGCTTCGATTATTTCTCAATTCAAATTTCTTGAAATTAACATGATGCATGATGCTCACTTGTGCAACTAGTTACAAACAAACTCTAGGGCTGTGAAACTTTTTAAGGCCATGGTAGGCATTGCTCCTTCCGTGGCCCTGTTTCGCCATTTCTTCTTGCTTCGACTGGTCGATGCCCGCCAATGTTCGGTGTGCGCGACCTTTGAAGCCATGGCCGCGATTGCCGGCTCGGGGATTGACTTCGAGCTTTCGCCTGCCACAAAGGGGTTTTAGAAGCAGTGGCTGGTTATCGATGCTAGTATGCACAGCCCCCTGCTTCTGACCCCCCGAGTGCCGGCCATGCCCTGCTCCGGCTAGGGGCATGTGAAGCTCGCCAACCGTCGTCTTGCTTGAGTCTGGAAGAGGTTGGCCAGGCTGCAGAAGCTAGAGGTGACAGTGCCAATGGTGGTGAAGGAATTCGTCTGGCGGCGCGTTGCCCCGCTCCAGCGCCATTCTCGCCCGATGTGGGACCTTGCCGACGCCGAGGACTCCATGAGGCTCCAGAAGCAGTCGCTGTCCTTCGAGACCCTGAGCAAGGTACTCGAGCCTCTGACGGGCAAATCCAAATCCGCCGATCTTCCAGGAAATGGTTGCCTCCTCTACCAATGCTCGAACAAGGTGGCCTTCGTGGATCAGATGCCCCTATTCAATGAGTGGGGGTTACGCCCGGAGGGCCTTGAGGGGCCTCGCGAGAATCCCATCCTCGTGGCTCCCCTGGTGCTCGACCCTGCAGCATGCGCTAGTGTGGAAGCAGGGAGGCGCATGCCACCAGCCGCTGCTGAAGGGACCTACGGAGATCCAGCACCATTGGGGGCTCAGAGGCCGAGACTCCTGAGACCCAGAAGAGGGCCACTGCAGGGTCAGTGTAACCCGCTGCTTCGGAGGCAGGGGCTCCTGAGGTTCGGGGCAATGGTTCCGAGGTGGCTACCGATGGCCGGGCGCCCCCTGGTGGCTTCGAGGCTGCCTTCCAGGGAACCCTATAAAGTGCTTCTTCTTCGGAGGCCACCGCCCTGGGTGTCACTCAGAACGCTCCTCCTTCTTGGGACCATCCTTCGAGGCTCGGCCGGCTTCACCTGTATCTTGAAGTGCTCTGCAAGAGGAAAGGATCTCCGAGCCGCAGTGGTGGCGCCCGCCGACCGCTGAAGCTGAGAAAATACATGCCTATGGATGAGTAAGTACCTTGTTTCGCGATTCCTTTTGCGCCATGCTCTCTTTTGACCAGGGCCTCGTAGGGTCCCCGCGACGGTGAATCCTCAGGAGGGGTGCCCTTCCGAGCGTCCTGGCTCGATCCCAACGCACAGTCCCCCATGCCCGGGCTCTGCCGAAGGCACGGGGCCGACCCAGCTGCCGGGGTGCTGCAAGGGGGCCCTCGACTCGAGCCTCCTACCTCCTTCTTCCCTGACCCGACCTAGGGGCGAGGGATGCACCGACAACTCTCCCTCTGATTGCTGCTGGTAGTTGGGTGCCCTTTGGGCGGTCTTTGTCTTCGGGTTACGGAGCTGCGTCGGCCAACCCCCGGCCGGAGGCATGTGAGACGTCCAACGCCTCTTCGGTGGCTCCTGGGGCTGAAGAAGGTCTTGGCGGTGTGTTGGCGCTTAGGTGCAAGCGCAGTGCCGTCCGCTTCGAGCTCTTCGGCGAGGAGATGCGCGCAATGATCCGGCTTGGTGCTGAGCTTGCTGATGTCGACACCAGGCTCAAGGCAGAGAACCGCCGACTGGAGCACGAGTGGCACCACCTCAAGGTCTCCATCAACCTTGTGCGGCTTCGGCGCGACTAGGCTGACGCGCTAGCGGCGGCCTCCCTCGTAGCTCTCACGAGGACTGCGCCCATGCCCTCAAGGAGGTTGAAGCCGCCCACCGTCGTCGTGAGGCAGCTGAGGAGCGAGAGCGGGAGGTCCTATCTTCAAATGATGCCTTTGTGGAGGAGATCGAGGAGCGGCGTGCCCTCCTGGCCGCGTCGCCGGGCAAAGTACCTCCTGTCGATGCGGAGCTTCTGAGGCGCCAAGATGCCCTGGCGCCGGAGGGTGTGGCGCATAGCCCGGCGTTGGAGCGATTGGAAGTGAGGGAGCGCCAGGCTGTTGCGGTGAGGATGCCATCGCTTCCCTAGAAGCCCGAATCTAGCTGGAGGTGGAGGAGAGGGTGGCGAAGGCATGCGCGGAACTGGACGAAGGGCACCGCCTGGATATGGAGTTGCTCAAGGCCGAGCTTGAGGGTAGGACCACCGCCATAAAGGCGAAGCTAGAGTCTGCAGAACAACGAGAGAATGTTGCAAAAGAGGCTCTGGCTTCTTTCAAATCCGCCTTGACTGTCGATGTTCTGGGAACGGGGGCCCCAGACTTGACTGCCTGCGGCCTGCGGTGTGGCTCAAGTAGTGGCCCAGTATGGCCCATCTTCATCAACACAAGACTCAAGACCCTCGCGAGGGGCCAAGCCTCGCGGGGCGGACGACATAAGGCTTCCTCAGGAACAGCGTCGCCAGGCAGGCTCGCGAGGGGGCGGACAGATCAAGGCAGGGTACCTCACGAGGTGCTCATGACGCAAGCCATGATGATCGAGGCCAGGAGGGCGCCACGCGGGCGCCGGCCGGTGCAGTGTCCTTGGTTCCTCTTTGGAGCAAAGGGGGCAAGCACAGGCGTGGAGTACCGAGGCATCAGGCAAACGTTGCCATTTTAGTGCAACGAGACCAAGACCAGAAGAGCAACAGGATGGAGGTCATCGTGGATCCCGAGAAGACGTCATCGCGAGTGCCTTTGGCAGCCGAAGACCAACTTTAGTCAGGATAACTTGTACTAGATGTTCCCCTTCGAAATGGCTGTTGTTGGCGCCCTTCCCGCTCAATATTTGGGAAGAGGACCAGGGCCTCTATGAATACGACTAGCCACCACAGAGGAAGGGGAGGGATTCATCGAGTGCTCATTAGACAAAGAGAGGCGATCGAACTCACGCAAGCAGTTCATCGCACCAGCTCAAGAACACCTCTCGTGAGGCTGTTCACCCTTTGTACTATTCATCATCAGCCTCTAAGGCAATCCACCATACCACACACTGGAGTAGGGTATTACAGCACAACGGTGGCCCGAACCAGTATAAATCTCGTGTCCCTTGTGTTGTTCCTCGTTGAGCTTAGATCTCGCGAGGCGACCGGACGTAGATCGGTAGGGGAAAGATCTGTGTGCGCACCCCAGAGTTCGAACCTTAAGGGTATGTCGGAACCCAACATCCGACATTTAGCGTGCTAGGTTGGGGTGCGCCAGAATATTCCTTCTTCCGTCCTACGTTCCTCCGCTTCACCGCCTCCATGTCCGGCGACCCGACGGCCAACTCCGACCGCTGGGCGGCATGGCCCGCCCATGCCCTGCCGCCTGCCCAAGGTGACCTCAACCTCGCACCTCAGGCAGTCCGTGCCCCGCAGAACGCTGCAGGGCGCGGGCGGTGCGGTCAGGCGTCCCCTGCCCTCACTCCATGGTAGTTACGATCGGCAGCGAGGGCCTCAAGCCACGCTGCGGCCACGGCACCACACACCCGACGGGAGCAGGCGAACATGAAGGCCGCACTCATGGTGGCGCGAGAGCTGTTGCGGTGCACACTGCAAGAAAGCGGCCACGACGTGCTGCTGGAACGCGTCGCCGAGCTCCTGGATGCCGCTGCGTCGGGGGCTCCACCCTTCTGCGTCCAGCTTCCACCCCAGGCCCCAGGAGGATCACGAGGCAGACCGATCCGCGGCCACGCGCCCCAAGGCACGCCTCAAGGCTTCATCAACACCGGCCTGGCCATCAGCGTCGAGCAGCAAGTTGTGCCGGCACCGCCCCTGGTAAGCGAGGGCATGCGCATCACTGCCTTGGGTCCCAGCGGGCTGCCACCCTACTGTCCCCAAGGTGGAGCTTCAAGTCGAACTTCATGGCGTGCGGAGCACCACGGCGAGGCCTTTGGGGCTGTGAAACTTTGTAAGGCCATGGTAGGCATTGCTCCTTCCGTGGCCCTGTTTCGCCATTTCTTCTTGCTTCGACTGGTCGATGCCGCCAATGTTTGGTGTGCCCGATCTTTGAAGCCGTGGCGGCGACTGCCGGCTCGGGGATTGACTTCGAGCTTTCGCCTGCCACAAAGGGGTTTCAGAAGCAGTGGCTGGTTATCGATGCTGGTATGCACAGCCCCCTGCTTCTGACCCCCCGAGTGCCGGCTGTGCCCTGCTCCAGCTGGGGGCATGTGAAGCTCGCCAACCGTCATCTTGCTTGAGTCTGGAAGAGGTTGGCCAGGCTGCAGAAGCTAGAGGTGACGATGCCGACGGTGGTGAAGGAATTCGTCTGACGGCGCGTTGCCCCGCTCCAGTGCCATTCTCACCCGATGTAGGACCTTGCCGATGCCGAGGACTCCATGAGGCTCCAGAAGCAGCCGCTGTCCTTCGGGACCCTGAGCAAGGTACTCGAGCCTCTGACGGGCAAATCCAAATCCGCCGATCTTCCAGGAAATGGTTGCCTCCTCTACCAATGCTCGAACAAGGTGGCCTTCGTGGAGCAGATGCCCCTATTCAATGAGTGGGGGTTACGCCCGGAGGGCCTTGAGGGGCCTCGCGAGAATCCCATCCTCGTGGCTCCCCTGCTGCTCGACCCTGCAGCATGCGCCAGTGTGGAAGCAGGGAGGCGCATGCCGCCAGCCGCTACTGAAGGGACCTCTGGAGATCCAGCACAATCGGGGGCTCGAGAGGCCGAGACTCCTGAGACCCAGAAGAGGGCCACTACGGGGTCAGTGCAACCCGCTGCTTCGGAGGCAGGGGCTCCCGAGGTTCGGGGCGATGGTCCCGAGGTGGCTACCGATGGCGGGGCGCCCCTGGTGGCTTCAAGGCTGCCTTCCAGGGAACCCTACCAAGTGCTTCTTCTCCGGAGGCCACCGCCTTGGGTGTCACTCAGAACGCTCCTCCTTCTTGGGACCATCCTTCGAGGCTCTGCCGGCTTCACCTGAATCTTGAAGCGCTCTGCAAGAGGAAAGGATCTCCGAGCCACAGTGGTGGCGCCCGCCAACCGCTGAAGCTGAGAAAATACATGCCTATGGACGAGTAAGTACCTTGTTTCGCGATTCCTTGCGCGCCATGCTCTTTTTTGACCAGGGCCTTGTAGGGTCCCCACGATGGTGAATCCTCAGGAGGGGTGCCCTTCTGAGGATCCTGGCTCGATCCCAAAACACAGTCCCCCATGCCCGGGCTCCGCCCAAGGCACGGGGCCGACCCAGCTGCCGGGGTGCCGCAAGGGGGCCCTCGACTCGAGCCTCCTACCTCCTTCTTCCCTGATCTGACCTAGGGGGCGAGGGATGCACCGACAACTCTCCCTCTGATTCCTGCTGGTAGTTGGGTGCCCTTTGGGCGGTCTTTGTCTTCGGGTTATGGAGCTGCGTCGGCCAACCCCCGGCTGGAGGCATGCGAGACATCCAACGCCTCTTCGGTGGCTCCCGGGGCCGAAGAAGGTCTTGGCGGTGTGCTGGCACTTACGCGCAAGCGCAGTGCTGTCCGCTTCGAGCTCTTCGGCGAGGAGATGCGCGCAATGATCCGGCTTGGTGGTGAGCTTGCTGATGTCGACACCAGGCTCAAGGCAGAGGACCGCCGACTGGAGCATGAGTGGCACCACCTCAAGGTCGCCATCAACCTTGGGCGGCTTCGGCGCGACTAGGCCAACACGCTAGCGGCGGCTTCCCTCACAGCTTCTCGTGAGGATTGCGCCCATGCCCTCAAGGAGGTTTAAGCCGCCCACCATCGTCGTGAGGCAGCTGAGGAGCGAGAGCGGGAGCTCATGTCTTCAAATGATGCCTTTGTGGAGGAGATCGAGGAGCGGCGTGCCCTCCTGGCCGCGTCGCCGGGCGAAGCAACTCCTATCGATGCGGAGCTTCTGAGGCGCCAAGATGCCCTAGCACCGGAGGGTGTGGCGCATAGCCCGGCGTTGGAGCGATTGGAAGTGAGGGAGGGCCAGGCTGTTGCGGCTGAGGATGCCGTTGCTGCCCTAGAAGCCCGGATCCAACTGGAGGTGGAGGAGAGGGTGGCGAAGGCACATGCGGACCTGGCCGAAGGGCACCGCCTGGATATGGAGTTGCTCAAGGCCGAGCTTGAGGGTAGGACCACCGCCCTGAAGGCAAAGCTAGAGTCTTCAGAACAACGAGAGAATGTTGCCAAAGAGGCTCTGGCTTCTTTCGAATCCGCCTTGACTGTCGGCGTTCTGGGAACGGGGGTCCTCGGACTTGCCTACGTGCGGCCTGCGGCGTGGCTCAAGTAGTGGCCCAGTACGGCCCATCTTCATCAACACAAGACTCAAGACCCTCGTGAGGGGCCAAGCCTCGTGGGGCAGACAACATAAGGCTTCCTCGGGAACGGCCTCGCTAGGCAGGCTCGCGAGGGGGCGGAAAGATCAAGGCAGGGTACCTCACGAGGTGCTCATGACGCAAGCCATGACGATCGAGGCCAGGCGGGCGCCGTCCGGCGCAGTGTCCTTGGTTCCTCTTTGGTGCAAAGGGGGCAAGCACAGGTGTGGAGTACCGAGGCATCAGGCAAAGGTTGCCATTTGAGTGCAACGAGACCAAGACCAGCAGAGCAGGAGGATGGAGGTCATAGTGGATCCCAAGACGACGTCATCGCCAGTGCCTTTGGCAGCCGAAGACCAACTTTAGTCAGGATAACTTGTACTAGATGCTCCCCTTTGAAATGGCCGTTGTTGGCGCCCTTCCCGCTCAATATTTCGGAAGAGGACTAGGGCCTCTATAAATACGACTAGCCACCACAGAGGAAGGGAAGGGATTCATTGAGTGCTCATTAGACAGAGAGAGGCGATCGAACTCACGCAAGCAGTTCATCGCACCAGCTCAAGAACACCTCTCGCGAGGCTGTTCACCCTTTGTACTGTTCATCATCAGCCTCTGAGGCAATCCACCATACCACACACTGGAGTAGTGTATTACACCACAACGGTGGCCCAAACCAGTATAAATCTCGTGTCCCTTGTGTTGTTCATCGTTTAGCTTAGATCTCACGAGGCGATCGGACGTAGATCGGTTGGGGAATGATCTTTGTGCGCACCCCAGAGTTCGAACCTTAAGAGTCTGCCGAAACCCAACATCCGACATTTGGCGTGCTAGGTTGGGGTGCGCCGGAATCTTCCTTCTTCCATCCTACATTCCTCCGCTTCACCGCCTCCATGTCCGGCGACCCGACGGCCATCTCCGACCGCTGGGCGGCATGGCCCGCCCATGCCGTGCCGCCTGCCCAAGGTGACCTCAACCTCGCACCTCAGGCTGCCCGCGCCTCGCAGAACGCTGCAGGGCGCGGGCGGCGCGGTCAGGCGTCCCCTGCCCTCACTCCACGGCAGGTACAATCGGCAGCGAGGGCCTCAAGCCACATTGCGGCCATGGCACCGCACTCCCGACGGGAGCAGGTGAACATGAAGGCCGCAGTCACGATGGCGCGAGAGCTGCTGCGGTGCAGACTACAAGAAAGCGGACACGACGTGCTGCTGGAACGCGTCACCGAGCTCCTAGATGCCGCTGTGTTGGGGGCTTCCCCCTTCTGCGTCCAGCTTCCACCCCAGGCCCTGGGAGGATCACGAGGCGCACCAATCCGTGGCCACGCGCCCCAGGGCGCGCCTCAAGGCTTCATCAACACCGGCCTGGCCATCAGCGCCGAGCAGCAAGCTGCGCCAGCACCGCCCCTGGTAAGCGAGGGCATGCGCATCACTGCCTTTGGTCCCAGTGGGCTGCCACCCTACCGTCCCCAAGATGGATCTTCAAGTCGAACTACATGGCGTGCGGAGCACCACGGCGAGGCCCTTGGGGTGGTGATCCCGGAGGCCTATTTGCCCCTCATGGTGGATCGAGGGTACGTGTTGGAGGAAGACCACGGCACGTTCCTCAGGTCAGGCTGGGAGGAAGACAACTATCACCGGGTACCGCTAATTCCTCAAGAGCAGGCTCATGCAAACCATGGGTCGCCGGAGGTTCAGGTCATCATAGCGGATGGCTGCCCCAGTGCGATAATCTCTTTCCCCTCAGGAGGAGGGCACTTGGGGCAGCAGGAGAGGGGTCGGGAGCCAGGCTCCTCCCCGCGGCGTGCAGAGCAACGTGTTCTTCGGAGGTAGGCCGTGTGCCAGGGAGGCACCCCAGGGCCTGCCCCCGGCAGAGGACCCGTGGTCGTCGGGGGAACCGCTGGCGTCCCCTTTTCCCCATTGGCGTCGTCCTGGTTTCCGGTCACCGTCCATGGGGTCAAGGGTGGCACAAGGCGGGGCCCTCATCTGGCGATATGAAGCAAGGCCACTACCTGTGTAGAAGGCCCAGTGCCTGTGAAGCTCGCCGGCTATGACACTCTCACGTAATAATGAGTTGGGGCTGTACACGCCCTAGAGTCTCCGGAGAGCTGCCCTCGGGCCTCGGGGGCTCCCTCCCACGCCCAGTGGCAGCACTTAGCTCCGCACTGGTGAGAAGACGTCGAAGACTAGACTAGGTGCCGGACGCGGCCTTTTGCTCTTGCTTTCTTTTTCGTGCGAACAAGCTTTCTCGTCTCGGATCTAAAGTTGAAGTCGAATTTGCGTTTGTGTGTGCACGGAGGGGCCTCGTGTCTTATTCGTGTGCTTTCTCGTGCCCCGATTTCTGTTCTAGTTGGAATTCAAACTAGCTGCCTCCCTCTCATGGGCCCCTCACGAGTAGGGCAGGGCCGAGCATGTGCGCCTGCCGTCCCGCGGCCGGCGTTCGCTCCAGCCAGGCTCTCGCCGCATGGTCAAATGGGACCCCCATGAGGCCCTCAAATGGACACCACAGGCCCACTCGAGGCTCGCCGAGACAAAGGTAAAACCACGACAACCTACTCATCGCAACAATCATGGCATCATGCAGGTACCCATTCGGCACCAATCTTGACAACACGTAGGCAACAATCTTCTTACATGAGGGGCTTCCCCTCCCAAAAATGCTCTCACAACTTTTAGGGCCACGCCCGAGTCTCTTCCTGCGCAGGGCAAGTAGCGTGGGGAAGCACGGGATCAATCGGACAAATCGCTCACCACATCTCCTAGGGCGTCCCCGGAGGCATCGCTAGCACCACCGTTGTTGCCACCAGCCCCTTCATCACCATTTTTGGCACCGCCTCCACCACTGTTCACCACGTCGCCTTCATCAGCAGCAACTATCACCCCGTCGTCATCGGAGGTGAAGGCCCGAACGAGCACATCTAAATTGTCCTCCACCCACCGTGCTAGATCACCTCGAACGGCCTCAGGCACCAAGGCGATGGCGGCATCGAAGTCAAAGAGGGGATCGAGGTTTTGAAGATGGCTGAAGACGTGGTTGAATGCCCGCGCGAGCTGGCCGCGGCTCCATTCCTCCACCAGCTGGCGAGACCTCTCAGAGCAGTTCTCCAGATGCGTCACCACGTCAGTGAAGAACTGGAGATAGCCGGCGTTGTCGGGGGTTGGGTGCGACATTTGCCAATGGGTGGATTATCATGGTGGGAGCGAGTAGAACGTCGCCGGTGCCTGGAAGCGGGATGAGGCATAGACACGAACGCCGGCGTACTTTACCCAGGTTCGGGGCTCTCCTAGGAGATAACACCCCTAGCCCTACTCTGCGGGGTCTCTGCATGATCACTAAGGCACAAGTGATACAATGGTGCTCCTCAAGCTGTATGCTAGAGGCAGGGGGAGGCAAGGCTTAGCTCTCTTCCTGCCCTAGGGGGTGGCTAGTTCTAATGGGGTCGGACCCTTTGCACGGGTGGCCTGGGGGGTTTATATAGGCCTACCCCCCAGGGGTACAATGGTAATCTGGCCAGCTGCTGGCCCCGGCTGTCCGTGTCTCCTGCCTCCGGCTTCTCCGCCGACCGCTAGGGCCCGCTGCCTGGTGGACCCCGCCGACTGGTTGGTGGCCGCTTACTGTAGCAGTGTCGTTGGTGACGAGAGCTTGGTCACCTTTGCGTGGCTACAGTGCCGCTGCCTGGCGGGAGGCTACTGTAGCCACACCTGGTCTCATCAGCTTAATGGCGTGCATGCCTCGCGATAAGGGACGACCGCCTGCTGGAGGCCGGCTCCTCTTGAATCCGCTTGGTCGAGCTTCCGCCGCCTTCCTTGAGGTCACTGCCCGATAGGGCCCACGTCTGGCAGGCCGTACCGACAGGCCGTCGTGGGGAACAGGACTCCACCTGCCCGGAGCAACGTCAGGGGAGACATGGCATAGTGCCCCGCCATGCGGAGATCTCCGTCTGTACGGAGCACTGTAGCCACGCCCGTCCTGTGCATTGGAGGCGACGGGCCTTACTGTAGCCATTCTCTATTTCATACTCTCAAAGGGGGCTTGGCCATGCTGCAGTCGCGAGGTGGCTGCCTGCCTATTGCCGTCCTCTCTAGGAGGCGGCTGCCAGGAGCCGGCCATTGCTCCAGTCGGCCCAGAGGGCGGAGTCTCGGCTTGGGGCCCAGCCAGGCGGAGCTGGCCCAAAGTCTTGGTAAATCATGGGACCCGGGTGAGCCTACCCGTGGCCCATTAATCCGACAGGCGTAGTTGGTCACATGCAGCTCCTCGGCGACAGCCTCGCAGATGTTTCCCAAGGCCGTGTTAGCTCTTTCCCTGAGCGTTCGGAGCATGGGGCCGTGCATGTGTTCCAACGTCTGCTGCTGGCGGATCTCGTCCGCATTCCACTGCGCGACGGCCTCGGCATCATCAACCCACCGTTGAAGAAGGAGAAGTTTAGTGCGGGAGGAGGCCAGCTCAGCCTGCTCCGAGCCTAGCGCGGCAGAGGTGGCCTTAGCTCGCTGTGTGGCTTCAGTCAACCTGGTCCTGAGGGCAGCTGTCCTGCCCGCGGCTTCAGCCCTGATCAACTCCAGCCACTCTTCATACTCACGCTCAAGGCCGGCACGAGCCTCCACCACGCGACAGTCGATCTCCTCCTGGATCCGAGCCTCCCGCACGCCAACGTCGTCCTCCGCCTGGGCGACCTGGCACTCCCTCGTCTCCAACCGCTCCAGATCAAGGTTGCGCTCGGCAGTGTCCAACGTCAGCGCTTCCTCGCGCCTCCGGAGCTCCTCCTCTCTAGTGGGCCCTCCTTTTAGTAGCACAAGGGCGGCTCGGCGCAGCTCCACCTGCTGCTCCAGGGAGTTGCACCAGTCTTGGAGCTCCCACGCGCGCTCCTCCGTAGCTTCGCGTCGCCTATCTGCCTCGTGAGCCTCCTCAAGGGCCCGGGAGCAGGCCTCCCGAGAGGCCGCCGGGGATGCCTCGGCCTTAGCATTTTCGAGATCACGCTGGTGGCGTGCGAGGCCAACAGCCGCCCTCAGCTTGCGCCGCTCCTCCACCAGCCTCAAGCCTTCAGCTTCGAGACACGCGTCTTCAACCGCCAGCTCAGTGCCGAGCTGACTCACGGCATCAACTGCCCTCTAGAGGAACTCTTGGCGGACAGCTCCACACTCCCGCACGCACCCAAGCACGTCGTCAACACCATCCTCCGCCATCGACGCTGGCGGAGGGCCTTGGAGTGGTTCGCCCCCTCTCGGCAGGGGGCTGGGGGCTGGCGCCCCCGCGATCACCGAGCCGGCCCCGCAATGGACCCAGCCAGGCATCACCCCACCTCCCACTGATGACCTGAAGACCGACTTCAGCCACTCGCCGCCTATGATCAATGGAGGAGCTCGGGGCAAGCTGGATGTACCCAAGGAGATCTCACGAGGGAAGACTGGCACGATGACAGGATCAAGGCGCGTCGTGGGCCGGCCTGCCTCTCTAGCCAAGCTTATACCAAGGGCGGCATGCAGACTCGAGGCAGTTATGGTTGGTGACGGAAGAGGGGCCTGAGGAAGCGGTTCCTCAGCTGGCCCCGCGGCCTCGTCAGAAGGAATCTTGAAAGGCCACGGTTAACAAAGGGAGAGGCAGACAAGGAACTATGAGAAGGAGGGACTTACTCGTCCATGGCAAAGTACTTCCAGTGCTTCAGTGGGCGGTATGGGCGATCATCACCACCGAAAGCCTCCTTCCTCTTGCGAAGGGCCTCGAAATCAATGCAAAACTGGCCCAAGCTCGCGACGTGAGGGCCGACGCACGACATAGGAGCCGAGGCGTTAGGACGGCCTACATCAAGGGCATGAGCCTGAGAGGAGAAATCAGGTGCCACCTCTTGGTGGCCTACCGAGGCCTCGGGGGCTTCGGCCTCGGGAGTGGCAGGCTGCGCCCCCTCATCAGCCACCACCTCGCGACGGGCTCCGTAAGCTCCTGAGGATGACGCTTCGGGAGCCCCGCGCGACATCAGCACCTCGACATCAGGCCCCCCGGCTCCTGCCAACACTTGCCTCCCTGCAAAGACTCATGAGGCAAGGGCGGTGCGGGCAGCTGGCGGAAAGACCATAGCAACTGGGTTCTCGCGGGGCCCCATGAGGCCAGCCAGGCGCAACTCCAATTCGTTGAAGTGGGGCATCTGCTTCATGAAGTCGACCCTGTGACGAACGCTTCCAGGAGAGGGGTCACCAGTCAGGACCAGCAACACCTTCTGCAGCGTCTCGGGCGCGAGATCCCCTTCCTGGAGCCTCATGTGGTCCTGACGGCCGGAATAAGCCCACATTGGGCGGGAATGGCGCTGGAGCGGAGAAATACAACGCTGGAGGAACTCCTTCACCACCCGGGGCGCCGTCACCCCGAGCTCCCTCAGCCTCTCGACGTGATGCCAGGTGAAGACAATCTGGGGGCTCGTAAGCTTCTCATGACCCCAACGAGGATTGGGAATGGCAGGCAGCATCGGGTGCGCGAGCAGGGGGCTGGGCACCCCAACGTCCACATACAACCACCGCTCCCGGAACCCACTCGCGGAAGGTGGGAGGCCAAAATCGATCCCCGATGCGGCCGTCTCCGGCACGACCTGGAAGCTCACGCATCCCGAGCACCGGGAAGGGTCAGACAAGCGCATAGAGAAGAAGTGGCGCGAAAGGGCAGTGGAAGGGGAATCCCCACCATAGCCTCGCAGACGAAGGCGAAGACAGCAAGCAGAGTAATGGATTGGGGGCCAAGATGCATCATGTGGATCTGGTAATGGGAAAGCACCGCATTGAAGAAGGCGGAAAAAGAGGGAACCAGGCCTGCCCACAAGGCGTTGGCGAAGAATCGGACCTCCGTGATGATCCTGTCGAAGGAGGCATGGGACGCGGGCTAGACCGTTGCCTTCCCGCACTCATTAAAGTTGGAGGCAAGTGCGGAGCAGACCTTCTCCAGGGCTTCCAGGTTGAGTATGAGCGATTTGTAGACGGCGGGAGCAGCCGCCGGAGGCGCGCTGGTCGAAGGCGTGGGTTTCTTCTCCTTATCCTTTTTCATCGGCGCCATGGCAATGGGAGGGGGGAAGAGCTCGAGATGGATTGGAGGCGGAAGCAGAGGCTCGGGGATGAAAGAGGAAACAAGGAGCTCGCAGGCTGCGAATGGAGGATAACTGGGTACAAGCCTCGTGGCCGCCTAGCCAGGCGCATAATGAGGAAGCATGGGGAAGCGGAGACGCCCATGTACAATCAACCACCACGCGGCGCCCAAGGCCGCAGGCTGATGGGGCCCGCGGTGCTCCGCACTTGCCCCTTCGCTTCTCCGCTAAGCCAAGTCCGAGCGCGCCTTGGGCCCGGGGGCTACTGTCGGAGTTCTGGGAACGGGGGTCCCCAGACTTGCCTGCCTGTGGCCTGCGGCGTGGCTCAAGTAGTGGCAGAGTACGACCCATCTTCATCAACACAAGACTCAGGACCCTCGCGAGGGGCCAAGTTTCGCGGGGCGGACGACATAAGGCTTCCTCAGGAACGGCAGGACCAGGCAGGCTTGCAAGGAGGCGGAGAGATCAAGGCAGGGTACCTCACAAGGTGCTTGTGACGCAAGCAATGACGATCGAGGCCAGGCGGGCGCCAAGCAGGCGCCGGCCGGTGCAGTGTCCTTGTTTCCTCTTTGGTGGGCAAGCACAGGCATGGAGTACCGAGGAATCAGGCAATGGTTGCCATTTCAGTGCAATGAGACCAAGACCAGCAGAGCGGCAGGATGGAGGTCATCGTGGAGCCCAAGACGGTGTCATCGCCAGTGCCTTTGGTAGCCGAAGAGCAACTTTAGTCAGGATAACTTGTACTAGATGTTCCCCTTTGAAATGTCCGTTGTTGGCGCCCTTCCCGCTCAATATTTGGGAAGAGGACCAGGGCCTCTTTAAATAGGACTAGCCACCATAAAGGAAGGGGGGATTCATCGAGTGCTCATTAGACAGAGAGAGGCGATCGAACTCACGCAAGCAGTTCATTGCACCAGCTCAAGAACACCTCTCGCGAAGCTGTTCACCCTTTGTACTGTTCATCATCAGCCTCTGAGGCAATCCACCACACCACACACTGGAGTAGGGTATTACACCACAATGGTGGCCCGAACCAGTATAAATCTCGTGTCCCTTGTGTTGTTCATCATTTAGTTTAGATCTCATGAGGCGATCGGACGTAGATCGGTAGGAGAAAGATCTTCGTGGGCACCCCAGAGTTCGAACCTTAAGGGTCTGCCGGAACCCAACATCCGACATTGACATCTGCCCATGCCGAGTTATCCTCCCTTTAGCAGCAAGTGAAGGTCACCGCATCCCTCGCGAAAAGGGTTGCAAATGAGACGAGCCATCACTTGACGTTGCCACGCAAGCACGACTCAATGCTCTAGGATCTCCGAACCAAGGCTAACCGCTCCTTGGGCGCCATATATGACGAGAGCGCTCCTCATCCGCACGAGAACGACTATGCCAACCACCTCAACTTCTTGATTGACATTGTGACCCGCCTGGAGGATCAGGCCACGAATGCTCGCAAGGTTGTTGAGGAGAGGAGCCGGGGCCTTCTTGGGCGTGCATTCTGGCGTGTCTTCAGTAACCTCCTCAGCCGCGATTCCCACTTTGACTTTGATGTTGTGCTAGCCCTCGTGCCTGCAGCCACACAGGACAAACTCCCCAGGTGGGTGGATGATCATGTGAACGCCTTGGTGGAAGAGTTTGCTTCTGAGGATGATACTGTCGTGCTTGTGGCTGGAGCAGGTGGCACGGGCGGCGGTGATGAAGAGAATGGCTGTGACGACTTGGGCAGTGGGAGCGGCACGGATAAGGTGATGGTGAGGGCACACCCAGCTAAGTCCGCACTTCTGTTTGCCTTAACCTATACAACCAAACTTGAATGCTTCCTTGTGAGAGAATTTTCAAACGGGGAGCCCCTTACGATGTATATGATTATGAAATGTCCTTGAAGTAATGTCCCCCCATTTTTCCTTTGATAAATGCACAAGAGCCAAGTTCATTCCAAAAAGCAGGCGAATTGGGTACAAAAAGAGGGGCAAAAGTGAACAGCAGTGTCCGGTGCTTAGCTAGTCTTTAGGCCTTCTCACCAGCGCGGATCCAAGTGCTTCCACTGGGCATGGACATAGTCACTGGGCGATAGTGTCGATGGGTAGTGCGGAGCATGGTGCTTCCACTTGGACGTGGGTGGGAGCCCCTGTGAGGCCCCAGGGCGGCACTCAGGAGACTCCGGAGCGTGTACAGCCCCACTCATTATGACGTGAGAGTGTCATGAGCGGAGACCTTCACATGTCGGAGCGTTGCTTCATGTCCCCGACGAGGACCCCGCCCGGCGCCAGCCCAACCACTGCTGGGGAGTCTGGAAACCAGGATGAGACCAAGGGGCAAGGGGGACGCTGGCGGCATCCTCGGCGACCGTAGGCCCTCCGCCGGGGGGAAGGGCTCGTCGGCGCCTTCCCTGGCGGGGGACCTTCCTCCGAGCAGCGTCTTCCTCCGAGCAGCGCGGGGGAGGCCCTGGCCTTGGGCTCCCCCATGCTGCTCCCAAGGCCCTTCGTGTTCTTGTGGCTGGCCTGCTGCCCTAGGAGCCCCTGTGGCGGCTGCGCCCTGGTTCACCTGTGATCCATGGTTAGAGCAAGCGTGCCCGTGTGGCATTAGCTGTACCAAGTGGTTGTTGCTGTGGAAGACATCGGTGGAGCCCTGCAGCATCTCGCAAGGAGCCTCGGCTTCGTGCACCTCCAGCGCCCAGCCTAGCATGGGGGATCGGCTCGGGCCTTATCCCGGCGCATACCTTAGGTCCACTGTGACGGGTACGTAGCCTTCCAAGCTGGCCGCGCCTGAGTCGCTGTCTGGTTGCCTCACGTTCCCACCTTCTTCAGTCGTCATCGGGTCCTGATGACCGAGGGCCGTTCCCCCAGCGCTGCCCTAGGGGAAGTTGCATGGAGTCTCCCCGCCCCGAGGTGGCAGGGTCGAAGCAACGCGGGCTGCTCCGTGAGTTTGGCCAATGCCGAGAGGCTCTTCAGGAGCCCTGGGAGGGGGCGCGTGGGAGTGGCGAGGGTGAGCGCGCGCCCCCGCCACGGCCTACGGCATGGGCAGGGTGCAGAATGGTGCCGCGCCCCTGCATGTTGCGTCTAGCAGCTCGGCAACTCACTCCAGCAGGGCATCACGGCCGCTCTCCGCTAGTCTGCACCTCAGCAGTTCTCGAGCCATGATGACCGTAGCTCGCACATTCGCCTCCTCCCGGCATGTGTGCGGCGCTGTTGCCACGGCATAGCTTGAAGATCATGCGGCGGTGCAGTTGCAGGGCGGCGCCGGAGGAGAGGGCTTCGGCCCGCGCCTACCATAGCCGGCAGCCCCAGGCATAGCGTAGGCCGCGAGCAGAGAAGAGTGGAGATCTTCCTCATCTGCAGGTGCTGTCGAGGAGGCCCGGCCAACCCAGTGCTCAACGCGGGCTCTTGGGGCATCGACCATGGTGTCGGTGGAGTACCAGCGGACTGGTAGACGGAAGAGAAGATCCGACACACCCCTACCTAGCATTCCAGATGTCGCATTTCGGGTTCCACAAACCCTTGATAGGTTCGAACTCTGGGGTGCGTGCGGAGATCTCAACCTACCTAGCCTGCCTACTGTGACCCTCTAGGCCTAGCATGTCAAGCTCAAAGGGACAGAGAGATACAACAGTTTATCATGGTGCGGTCCACCTTGCGGTGTAATACCCTACTCCAGCGTTTTTGTGGATTGCCTCGAAGGGCTGAGGATGAACTAGTATAGTTGATGAACTGGCATCAGGAGGTGAGGTGTTCTTGAGCTCAAGAGAGCTGGTGAGGTGGTTGGATCAGAATGGATCTGATCTCTCTTGTATAGTGGTGGCTAAGTCCTATTTATAGTGGCCTTGGTCCTCTTCCCAAATGTTGGCTGGAAGGGATCCCACAATGGCCAAATTTGAAGGGGGACAGGAAGTACATCCTATCCTAACTCAAGTGGTCTTCGCCTGGAAAAAGCCTCTGGTCGTGCCATTGCAGTGGGATCAGCGATGAACTCCGTCCTGCCGTCCTGGCGGTCTAGGTCTTGTTGCACCAGAAAGGAAACCTTTGTCTGATTCCTTGGGACTCCGCGCCTGATGCTTGCCTCCTTTGCACCAAAGGGAAAATTGGCACTCTGTGCCCGCTGGCGCCCGCCTGGCCTTGGTCGTCATGGCTCATGTCAGCTGAGCCTCGTGAGGTGAACCTTGCATAGAACTCTCCGCCCCTCGGGAGCCAGCCTAAGGAGGTCGTTCCCCTTGGGGGTCTGGGTGTCGTCCGCCTCGCGAGGCTTGGCCCCCCGCTAGGGTCTTGAGCTATAGATTATGAAGCTGGGCCGTACCAGGCCGTCGATGGAGCCATGTAGTGCGCTGCAGGCATGCAAGTCTGGGTACCCCCGTATCCAGAACACTGACAGTTTTTCCTTGGTAACTCAGCACACAAAGCATCTCAGTTTGAGTTAGTAGCCATGTTTCAAGTGGGTCAAAGGGGAGTTCAACAAAGAGAGAGTTAACCTTGTTTTCGATAGCTCTTGCATGAGCTCTTTTCATTGGTCCAAGTGGTGTCATGGGGGTGTAAATAGGTCCATGGGGATGACCCTGGAATGCTCCGCATCATGTCCCTCCCCCCTCGAAAGATTCAACCTCCGAGATCATTGACATTGAAGATGTCGCTCACGGAGTACTTGTCACATTGTAAGTTGATCTTGTATGCATTGTTGTTGTACCGCGCGATCACCTTGAAGGGTCCATCGGCTCGTGGTCGTAGCTTGGACTTGCATTCAATGGGGAAGTGTTCCTTGCGAAGGTGTAGCAACACAAGATCTCCAATGTTGAATATCATGGGTTGCTTGTTGATGTTGAGCTTGGTTGCGAGTCGCTGTACTTGGCGCTCGATGGTGTGCCTTGTATCTTCATGCATCTTCTTGAGGTAGTTCACTCGGGCACTCGCAACCATGTCGATGCGCTCTTGTAGTGGTAGAGGAAGAATGTCCAATGGGGACAACGGGTTGAAACTGTAGACGACTTCAAAGGGGGACTTGCCGGTAGTCGAATCTCTTGCACGGTTGTAGGTGTACTCGGCGATGGGTAGGCACTCCTCCCACTCCTTGATGTTCCTCTTGATCAACACACGTAGTAGCATTGAGAGTGTCTGGTCTACCACCTCCGTTTAGCCGTCGGTTTGAGGGTGGTATGCCAAAGAGAACAAGAGCTTGATTCCGAGCTTGGCGCATAAGGTCTTCCAAAAGTAGCTTAGGAACTTGACGTCGCGGTCCGAGACTACCATCTTGGCAATCCATGTAATCACAAGATTTCCCTACAAAAAAGATTTGCAATATGTGAATGTCACACCTTGATTTCCATGCCACTACTCTTAAGCTAACAATCATGATAAAATGTGGTTTGACAAAAACTTTTGAGCGTTTTGGACCTTGCCTTGATTGGTTTTTGTCTGTTGTTTGGAAGTGCTCTAAAAATAAAATAAATCCTCCAATTCTTATACTCCTTCTCCTTGATCCAAAAACCTTTCCCAATGATCATGCCATGTGTATAGGACATAAAAATAATTTCTTGCAAAAATAATTTGGCCAAATAGTATTTTCAAAAATTGTTTTTCAAAAACCCCTGAGTTGAGGTTTGCACTACAAGTACTTGACTTGGGGTGTGAAAAATTATTCAAAAGGTATATTTGACTCCTATTAGATATAGGATACCCAGAAACCACAAAAATATAATTATAAAAGTTATTTTCCTATTTTATTTAAAAGCTTTTTCTTAAGGCCAGAAATGGTCTTTAATAGGGAAAAAATATTTTATTGTTTCAACAATATTTGACAAAAACCTAGGGAAACTCAGTGGACATATATTGTCCATATATAAGAGTCTCAACACATGGTCATGTTCAAAATATTGGTCAAATCCCTTAAAAACCCTTTCTGGATATTTCAAGCTTTTGAAATATTTACAAAGGAAATATTCTCCAAAAATTCCAAGACAATTCTAGCATGTCACATATGACATGTTGGATGATCTTGACAAGTATCATGTCATGGAGAATAGTATAACCCCATGAAATCCCCTCAAAACCATTTCTGTCCATTTTGAAGTTTGAGCAACTTTACATTGCCAAACATGTCCAAATGCTCTCAAATCTTGTGAACATGCTCAAATGGTCTAATAATTCATCTAGACCAAATGGCACAAGTTGGAGAAAATGTTATATTGATCAAAGTGCCCCAAAACCCTCTCTCACCATAATCTAATTTGAACAACTTTGTACTACCAACTTTCTCTCCTTGACCCCAACTTTGGTGAGAATATTCACATGACCAAATTAGGCCACTACACCAAGTGCTGCATCAAGGAGAAGTGAGTTGCTCAACTAGATCTACACAAGTTCATTTCTGCTAATTTCTAGGGTTTACCAAAGTTGCATTGGCAACTTTGCCCAAATGGACTCAACCTTGGTGGAACCTATTATTATCTCATGCCATTTGACCCTGTCAAGCCTTATGACAAGAGGAGTTCATCTTCTTGCCCAAACCAGCAACAAACACCTTCTGCCATTTTACTAAAACCCTTTTTTTTACCACTTCCACGCTTCTCCATGGCCTCAACTTTTTACCACAACCCCTCCTAGTTCCCTTCGACCTCCAGTAAAAAGCTCCAACCCTGGTTCAATAATTGAGGAGGGTAAAACTCTGGTTTACCCCTCCCTTTTCACCATGGCTGCACCTCTTTTCCCTCCCCCTTCTTTCTTATGGACTTGCCTTAACTATTAAGCATTATGGAGCATATCAGAAACTCCCAGGAGCTAGCGGACATGCTTGGCCATGCGCAGGAAGCCATTTGCATGCCATGGCATGCAATTGCCGCGCTCTGGAGCGCGCTACAGTGCACCAGGGCACTGTAGCCACCCTCTGCCCGATGCTCCCGTCGACCTTGGGCGCCGTGAACGTGTCCCCCGAGGCCGCCTCGGCGTGCGTGACATGCTATGCGGTCGCCCCCTCCTCCTTCTCTCTCCTTTGAGCCCGTCGTCGTGTGCCCGAGCACTGCCCGACTCGGCCACTCCCTGGCCACGCGACTGGCCCTTCTCTGACCTTGCCCCGCTCCCCCTCTAACCTCCCTCGCTCCTGGACGGACTCCACGAGCGCCACTGACCCAGCCTGGCCCCTCCGAACGGTCCCCAGGACAGATTCCACGAGCACCCGCGAGCGCGGCTCGCGGTGCACCATGGCTTTGCCATATGGAGCCTCTTCGAGCCCCTCTTTGGACGCCCCTTGCTCTCTCTCTCTCTCCCATACACCTCCCAAACCGACCCACACCTCCTCCCCGTGCTTTACCTACCCTGCCCGAGTCTCGCTCGAGCACCATCCGCCGTGGCCGTGGCCCCACTCGCCTTCGTCCTCCGTTGGACGTGCTGACCGGGGGGGGAGCGGGCGCGACGCAGTCCCACGAGCTCGCCGGTGCGCCGGGCACCCGTAGCAGCGCCCCTGGTCGCCGAGGACGAGCTTGGCCTCGCCCCCTCTGTTCCTGCGGCACGGGAGGCCACGCGAGGAAGAAGAAGGCCGGCCGGTGGACCGGCGACCCCACCGGTCAGCCTCTACCGAAGTGTCCAGCCGGACCCGCTCGGGTAAAGTGGAGGCGGGATCCACGGGAACCGCCTTCCCGGCAGGGAAGCCTACTCTCCTAATATGCCGTCGGCGTGGCCCTCCTTAGCCGCGTGGACATGCAGCTGGGCCAGCCCAGTGCGCTGCGGTTCTATGCTGCGCCCGGTGCGTGGTATAGGTATAACCCCCACTTCCTTTGTCTTTTTCTTTTTCCAGAAACTTGTAAAATATCCCAAATATTCATATTACCTCCAAATTTGATGACTCAAATTTCTAGTGACTCTATAAATCATGCTCTACCTCTTAGAGGAGCTTGCACATTTTTCCAGAGAACTTTCCTTCACACTTTTTTAGTAAATTCCAATTTTCTTAATTCCATGACAAACTTTAGAAAATCACAGCGAGCTCAAAATTGATCCAAATGCAATGATTCAAAATCCTTGATACTTCTAAGTTCATAACTTAGTTTTTCAACATTTTTCCTAATACTTTATATGCCACACAAAATAATGAGCCATTTCTTCATATTAGCCAACTTTGCAAATTCATAGGAAATTCATTTGAACACCAAATCCAGTGAAACCAACTCCTAGATGCTTCTAAAATTATTCCTTGTTAAATGGATGCCTTTTATAATTTTTCAAGTAGTTCTTCTGTACACTTCTTGCAAATCCATGAACCCCTTGATTCCATCATATCGAAATGTTTAGAAATATCCATTGATCCACTTCCAATGAAATCACCTTGGTCATTCCTCATATGACCAGAGGTATCCTAGAAAAGTCCAACTCACATTTTTAGAGCACTTTTATTTTTGCCTTGTCATGTTGCTTATTATGGTTGTTTTCGACGATAGTTTACGAAGTAGACGAAATGCTCGAAGTTGGACCAGAGATATTTGAAGACCTCGAAGACTTTGTTAAAACAGGCAAGCAGCCCTTTGACCATGTCTATGAAACCCTTTTTATGCATGTCATATAGCACCATATTGTTGTTGCAACGGAATCATGATGAGGTGGTAACCACTTTGATGGTTTGCCACCGTACTTCCTCATTGATACTTGCATTGTGCATGACCCTACCTTCTTATGAGGGTTATGCCGGTGGGGGTAGATAGGATGTTAAAGTAGTGCTACGCAAAAAGGGACGGGAATATGCATGGTGATGGAGACAAAGTATTTTCAAGAGACTTTTGAAAACCGCATCGGGTGCCTCTTATGCCCGGGGGAGATGATGAGTTGGGTAGCCACTTGATGACGAAGTGGTGTACCGAGGCAAGTGTGTGTGTTGTTTTCAAAACGGATTGGTTTATGTTGTGACCGTTATTCTAACCTTACATACGCAACCACTCTACCCTTATATGGGAGAGGGCATTATTGATTACCTAGGTCGATACTAGCTTGAAGCCCGAATTACTAGTGACGGGGGAGAGTTGGTGCTCTCTCTCGGGACGGGGTCGTGCCAGGTAGGGCGGCCAAGAACATTTTTATGGGGCACTGGACACACCGTTGTACCCCGTGCCAGTGGTATGTGATGAATATGGGAGCGATGCTCCACAATTTTAAGATGTGAAATGTTGGGCACGGGGGTTACTACCAATCGAGTGGACTCTATGTTAGTGTCGTCTAGGGAAAGATAGTGATCGAGTGCTTACCCTGGGTACTTGATGTACCGCGGGTCGTGGATGACACGGAAGTTCCCCGGATCTTGTGGGTAAAGTGTGCAACCTCTGCAGAGTGTAAAACTATTCGAATAGCCGTGTCCACGGTCAAGGACAGTTGGGTAACTGCTCTTGGGCTACGTCCACATGTTTACAAACTAGTGTGTGTGTTTGGATAAGTGGGAAGATCTACTTGGGTCAAGTCAAAGGACTTGACATGATTGAGTTGGGTTGATGCCCACTCTATTTATGTTGATATCTGTAACCTGTCGTCATAGTTACTTGAATTCTCCTGATGCATGTCTTACAAGTTGTTGAACATGTCATTGCACTCAAAACTAGCTTTCTTCAAAAATTTACCTATATCATGCATTGTTGTATCTTGAACCAAAACATGGGTTGCTTGCGAGTACATTCAAAGTACTCATTGACTTGCCACTGGTTATTTAATTGACCAGGCATGGAAGAACCGGAGTTCGAAGAAGAGTTCTTTGGAGATGAACATGCGAACTAGGACGTTTCCTAGTCAGAATGCCTGTAGGGTTAAGGCAGATGGCATGGGTTCTACTTATCAACGAAGATTTCCGCTGCTTGTGTTTCATTTGATGTTCAGACCTTAAGGCTTTATCAATGTAAGACTTGACCATAATGGTAATAATTTGTGTAAGATGGTATGTATGGATGTAAGACTCTTGCTATTCAGCTTCTGTGTGTTCAGTGAGCATTGATCTCTGGGATCACTATACACGTGCATTCGGTGATCTCGACTTATGAGTCGGGGTCCCCACAGAGCTGGTATCAGAGCCATCCTGACTGTAGGAAGCCTTAGTTAGCAAGGTCGTTAGTTAGGGTAAAACTATTTCCAAAACTACTACTAGTTTTCAAAACTATATGTACTTCTCTTCCCTTCTCAGTTTTTCGAAAACTAAGGTATACTTTCCTTATTGATCTCTTCCCCTTCAAAACCTTTGGTCGCTAGAACCCTTATGCCCCTAACCATTGGATTCCTTGTAATCCTCGTTAATAACCTAGAAGGACGACGCCTTGCCAGACATTCGCCCACGTCTTCTGAACACAAGTTTGGCGACACCACGATAGGACGATACCAACAGAAGATACCGTCTCGAGGATGAGGACATCAAGACCTAGAGGATGGTGACACCTTTGAATTAGCCCCAGGATGATGCAACCTTTTCCTATGACGATCAGGGGGTAAGATATGCAAGAACATGATACATCACTAATAGAGGAATCCTGTCCTTACTGTTGTTCTATCGGCAACCACCGGTGGATGAGAACCTCGCCATTTGGTCCGCCTCACTATAGTGAGCAGGAAAACGGTTCTCTACATCCCCCGCTCTTGGTGTCGATGTTTTCATCAACGTAACCGACATGTTGGACCTCTACTATGCCTTGTTAATGTCCTTGCATAAAGGATTACAAACCTGGTACCATCGACGCCTTAGAAAGCAAAAGCGATCATCATGATTAAGAAGACAAGAGAAGACCAAGTCAAA
Organism: Triticum dicoccoides; assembly: GCF_002162155.2. NCBI lineage: Eukaryota > Viridiplantae > Streptophyta > Magnoliopsida > Poales > Poaceae > Triticum > Triticum dicoccoides. The sequence goes on from NC_041391.1 coordinate 308,311,857, forward strand.
GACAGCCACGAGGAGCCACCATCACCCCATCACCTCATCAGACAAGAAGTTGTCGAAGATTCTTCAGGCTCAAGCCAGATCGTTTCATCAAAAAAGAGACGTAGCAACACCTGAGGAAAACTCAGAAGACTGCATGAGGCACAAGGCACGACTACTGAGTCCGAGAACCCCTAGGGTAGGATGAGTCGTGTACCCCCTATGCGCAGTCGAGTCCATATGATGGTTCGAATAGAACCATGATTGTGTGTTGCTTGTTTTTATTTCTTTGTGTTTCGATATAGGTCGCACTTTTGCCCTAGGCGACAAGTATGCGACTATATCACCTTCTTTACCTTGTTTCTTTTGTTTGGCCCTTTTTGGCACCTGTTTGTTTGCACCTGCACTGTAGAACCCCCTTTTAGGCATCCCCCTCCTCTATGCTACTTTTCCCTCTCATCTCTGAAGACCAGTAAGACAAGATACACCAAGGGATTCTACTTCGGCGACCAACTGGCACTAAATAACCTTTCTACAGCCTCCTCGACCAAGTGAAACCCCGTAGAGTTATGTTTAACCCTCAAGATTAGAAACCCATTCCTAGACCCTTCGAGACTTCATAAGATACCCCAGCTCGAATCCTTAACCATTTGCTTAACCCACAGAATTGCAAGAGAACCTGTTAAGCCTTCGTAACCTTGCTTATTACTAGGTTCATTAGGGAACTAGTGGACATAGTGAACGAGCACATTATCATCCTAAGATAGCACCAAAACTAACGGTGCCATAGGGAAGACCAATTTAAGGATATAGGAACAGAGGACAAATGACTTGGTGAGTATATATCAATGACTTTGAGGAATTATCTGAGACTCTTTGGTGGATTACAAGGCTTTAATGTTGGTAGATGAACTTGGTGGGATCATGATTATAGAGTACCATAGCTTGCATTACCCCTGAGTAAATTGGATTTATAGGACAATTATGATCGCAAGATGAAATTCTTGGAAGTATAGGGATTTGACCTAGCCAGGGGATATTGATAGGAGATAGTTGATATTATGATAACAACTTGAGGGAAAGTGTAGGAATTCTCGTTGGACATCAGATTTGGATTAAATAGGTGATCCTAATGGAGTCTAGATGCTGAGTAAGTCTACATGGTTCGGATTAAATTGGATTTATACTGATGATCTCAATTATGATACCATGTTTCTTGGTGGACAATAAACTAGGAGATTGGATCAATTGTCGGAGTATATTTAGGGATCTATATAAGCCTGACCTTGGGGTTTACTTGACAATGATAAATGGGAATTGGTGGACTTACTATAGTAGAGATAGCCCTTTCAAGTGTTTGGGGATTATAGGAACATTAGGAGATCATGTGGAACACGATAAACATTGGATTTGTGGAATTAATGGATTGTGTAGTGATTAATGGAAGTTAATGGGCTATTGGAGTTGATTCATAGGAAGGAAACAAGATCTTGGTGTGGCTTACGACGTGTTTCCTTAGGATAGAGATGCACTATCTTGGACCTTGGGTCAATAGACTGAGCACTTGGATGGTGGTTATTAAATCCAAGCTTAGATGCTCTACCCATGGATTTTTAGGGGTAGCCATACATATGAGTTTGGGGATCGTAGACGTATATAATTTTGTTAGACCTCCTCTTGGGGAGTCATGAGGATATGAATCACATGAGTGATGATTGGAGTTGACCTATACGAAATGATGCTATCAGTGATATGAGGTGATTTGTTTAAAGGACTAGATAGCACAATTGGCATCTCAGAAACCGTGCTTAGAGATAAGATGATAAATGTTCACTCGCACACTAGAATCCTTGAAACCCTTACGCCCTACCAAGCCACAACATGGTCGGATCCTGACTTTGGGCTTTGGATCCAGATCGATAAGGCCTTGGCCAATACTCAACCGTGACCATCACCAAATGCCTCAACCCACTTTACGTACCCCATAGGCTTCATGGAGTGCTTGGAAAAGTTAGTTGTCATCCTTCTTTGATGACATACTTGTCTACCTGAAGACGAAAGAAGAATCGTTGAGCTGGTCAAGTAACATCTGAAGATCGTCATGTCTAGGAGGAAGAACTACACCAACCACCATCTTCAAGAAGTATACTTCCGCGTCAAAGACCATGTGTATTTGCAAGCCACTCATCTCTAAGGAACCAAGCATTTCCATGACAAGGAGACCCACACCAAGATTCATCGGCCCCCTTCGAGATCACTCCAAGATGTAACAACCCCCTCTAAGATCACTACGAGACGAAGAGAAGACAGTTACCAACTGGAGTTGCCACTTGAGCTACCTGATGTGCACAACGCTTTCCATGCATCACAACCCCGGAAGTGTTTCCAACTTCCTAACTTGCCCAATCTCTACGAGGGCATTGACCATCGAGCCATCGACCCCTAGCCCAATCTAACCTACTGCTAGCTACCCATTAGCAACCTGGATCAAGAAGAGCGTCATACACGAAGCCACACCATCAAGTACTTCAAGCTCAATGGAGCACTACACGGAAGCAGAAGCAACATGAGGACTTGAAGACTACCCCAGATCCAAGTTTCTGTATCCCTTTCCACAAATAGTTTGGGAATCTCAGGGACGAGATTCTAGTAAGGGGGGTAGGTCTGTCACACCCTAATTTCCATGCCACTACACTTAAGCTAACAATCATGATAAAATGTGGTTTGACAAAAACTTTTGAGTGTTTTGGACCTTGCCTTGATTGGTTCTTGTCTGTTGTTTGCAAGTGCTCTAACAATAAAATAAATCCTCCAACTCTTATACTCCTTCTTGATCCAAAAACCTTTCCCAATGATCATGCCATGTGTATAGGACATAAAAATAATTTCTTTCAAAAATAATTTGGCCAAATAGTATTTTCAAAAATTAGTTTTTCAAAAACCCCTGAGTTGAGGTTTGCACTACAAGTACTTGACTTGGGGTGTGAAAAATTATTCAAAAGGTATATTTGACTATTATTAGATATAGAATACCCAGAAACCACAAAAATATAATTTTAAAAGTTATTTTCATATTTTATTTAAAATCCTTTTCTTAAGGCCAGAAATGGTCTTTAATAGGGAAAATATTTTATTGTTTCAACAATATTTGACAAAAACCTAGGGAAACTCAGTGGACATATATTGTCCATATATAAGATTTTCAACACATGGTCATGTTCAAAATATTGGTCAAATCCCTCAAAAACCCTTTTTGGATATTTCAAGCTTTTGAAATATTTACAAAGGAAATATTCTCCAAAAATTCCAAGACAACTCTAGCATGTCACATATGACATGTTGGATGATCTTGACAAGTATCATGTCATGGAGAATAGTATAACCCCATGAAATCCCCTCAAAACCATTTCTGTCCATTTTGAAGTTTGAGCAACTTTACATTGCCAAACATGTCAAATGCTCTCAAATCTTGTGAACATGCTCAAATGGTCTAATCATTCATCTAGACCAAATGGAACAAGTTGGAGAAAATGTTATATTGATCAAAGTGCCCCGAAACCCTCTCTGACCAGAATCTAATTTGAACAACTTTGTACTACCAACTTTCTCTCCTTGACCCCAACTTTGGTGAGAATATTCACATGACCAAATTAGGCCACTACACCAAGTGGTGCATCAAGGAGAAGTGATTTGCTCAACTAGATCTACACAAGTTCATTTCTGCTAATTTCTAGGGTTTACCAAAGTTGCATTGGCAACTTTGCCCAAATGGACTCAACCTTGGTGGAACCTATTATTATCTCATGCCATTTGACCCTGTCAAGCCTTATGACAAGAGGAGTTCATCTTCTTGCCCAAACCAGCAACAAACACCTTCTGCCATTTTACTAAAACCCTTTTTTTACCACTTCCACTCTTCTCCATGGCCTCAACTTTTTACCACAGCCCCTCCTAGTTCCCTTCGACCTCCGGAAAAAAGATCCAACCCTGGTTCAATAATTGAGGAGGGTAAAACCCTGGTTTACCCCTCCCTTTTCACCATGGCAGCACGTCTTTTCCCTCCCCCCTTCTTTCTTATGGACTTGCCTTAACCATTAAGCTTTATGGAGCATATTAGAAACTCCCAGGAGCTAGTGGACAGGCTTGGCCACGCGCAGGAAGCCATTTGCGTGCCATGGCATGCAATTGTCGCGCTCTGGAGCGCGCTACAGTGCACCAGGGCACTGTAGCCGCCCTCTGCCCGATGCTCCGTCGACCTTGGGCACCGTGAACGTGTCACCCGAGGCCGCCTCGGTGTGCGTGACATGCTACACGGTCGGCCCCCTCCTCCTTCTCTCTCCTTTGAGCCCGTCGTCGTGTGCCTGAGCACCGCCCGACTCGGCCACTCCCTGGCCACGCGGCTGACCCGCCTCTGACCTCGCCCCGCTCCCCCTCTCACCTCCCTCCCTCCTGGACGGACTCCACGAGCGCCACTGACCCATCCTGGCCCCTCCCAACGGTCCCCAGGACCGATTCCACGGGCACCCACGAGCGCGGCTCGCGGTGCACCATGGCTTTGCCATATAGAGCCTCTTCGAGCCCCTCTTTGGACGCCCCTCGCTCTCTCTCTGTCTCTCCCATACACCTCCCAGACCGACCCACACCTCCTCCCCGTGCTTGCCCTACCCTACCCGAGTCTCGCCCGAGCATCATCCGCCGTGCCCGGGGCCCCACTCGCCTTCGTCCTCCGTTGGAAGTGCTGACCGGGGGGAGCGGGCGCGGCGCAGTCCCCCGAGCTCGCCGGTGCGCCGGGCACCCGCAGCAGCGCCCCTGGTCGCCGAGGACGAGCTCGGCCTCGCCCCCTCTGTTCCTGCGGCACGGAAGGCCACGCGAGGAAGAAGAAGGCCGGCCGCTGGACCGGCGACCCCACCGGTCAGCCTCTGCCGACGTGTCCAGCCGGACCCGCTCGGGTTAAGTGGAGGCGGGATCCGCGGGAACCGCCTTCCCGGTAGGGAAGCGTACTCCCCTAATACGCCATCGGCGTGGCCCTCCTTAGCCGCGTGGCCATGCAGCTGGGCTGGCCCAGTGCGCTGCGGTTCTATGCTGCGCCCGGTGCGTGGTATAGGTATAACCCCCACTTCCTTTGTCTTTTTCTTTTTCTGGAAACTTGTAAAATATCCCAAATTTTCATATTACCTCCAAATTTGATGATTCAAATTTCTAGTGACTCCATAAATCATGCTCTACCTCTTAGAGGAGCTTGCACATTTTTCCAGAGAACTTTCCTTCACACTTATTTAGTAAATTCCAATTTTCTTAATTATGTGATAAACTTTAGAAAATCACAGAGAGCTCAAAATTGATCCAAATGCCATGATTCAAAATCCTTGATACTTCTAACTTCATAACTTAGTTTTTCAACATTTTTCCTAATACTTTATGTGCCACACAAAATAATGAGCCATTTCTTCATATTAGCCAACTTTGCAAATTCATAGGAAATTCATTTGAACTCCAAATCCAGTGAAACCAACTCCTAGATGCTTCTAAAATTATTCCTTGTTAAATGGAAGCCTTTGATAATTTTTCAAGTAGTTCTTCTGTACACTTCTTGCAAATCCATGAACCCCTTGATTCCATCATATCAAAATGTTTAGAAATATCCATTGATCCACTTCCAATGAAATCACCTTGGTCATTCCTCATATGACCAGAGGTATCCTAAAAAAGTCCAACTCACATTTTTTAGAGCACTTTTATTTTTGCCTTGTCGTGTTGCTTATTATGGTTGTTTTCGACGATAGTTGACGAAGTAGACGAAATGCTCGGAGTTGGACAAGAGATATTTGAAGACCTCGAAGACTTTGTTAAAACAGGCAAGCAGCCCTTTGACCATGTCTATGAAACCCTTTGTATGCATGTCATATAGCACCATATTGTTGTTAGAACGGAATCATGATGAGGTGGTAACCACTTTGAAGGTTTGCCACCGTACTTCCTTGTTGATACTTGCATTGTGCATGACCCTACCTTCTTATGAGGGTTATGCCGGTGGGGGTAGATAGGATGTTAAAGTAGTTCTACGCAAAAAGGGACGGGAATATGCATGGTGATGGAGACAAAGTATTTTCAAGAGACTTTTTGAAAACCCCATCGGGTGCCACTTATGCCCGGGGGGAGATGATGAGTTGGGTAGCCACTTGATGACGAAGTGGTGTACCGAGGCAAGTGTTTGTGTTGTTTTCAAAACGGATTGGTTTAAGTTGTGACCGTTATTCCAACCTTACATGCGTAACCACTCTACCCTTATATGGGAAAGGGCATTATTGATTACCTAGGTCGATACTAGCTTGGAGCCCGCATTACTAGTGACGGGGGAGAGTTGGTGCTCTCTCTCGGGATGGGGTCGTGCCAGGTAGGGCGGCCAAGAACATTTTTATGGGGCACCGGACACACCGTTGGTACCCTGTGCCAGTGGTATGTGATGAATATGGGCGCGATGCTCCACAATTTTAAGATGTGAAATGTTGGGCACGGGGGTTACTACCAATCGAGTGGACCCTATGTTAGTGTCGTCTAGGGAAAGATAGTGATCGGGTGCTTACCCCGGGTACTTGAGGTACCGCGGGTCGTGGATGACACGGAAGTTTCCCAGATCTTGTGGGTAAAGTGTGCAACCTCTGTAGAGTGTAAAACTATTCGAATAGCCGTGTCCATGATCAAGGACAGTTGGGTAACCGCTCTTGGGCTACGTCCACATGTTTACAAACCAGTGTGTGTGTTTGGATAAGTGGGAAGATCTACTTGGGTCAAGTCAAAGGACTTGACATGATTGAGTTGGGTTGATGCCCACTCTATTTATGTTGATATCTGTAACCTGTCCTCATGGTTACTTGAATTCTCCTGATGCATGTCTTACGAGTTGTTGAACATGTCATTGCACTCAAAACTAGCTTTCTTCAAAAATTTACCTATATCATGCATTGTTGTATCTTGAACCAAAACATGGGTTGCTTGCGAGTACATTCAAAGTACTCATTGGCTTGCCACTGGTTATTTAATTGACCAGGCATGGAAGAACCGGAGTTCGAAGAAGAGTTCTTTGGATACGAACATGCGAACTAGGATGTTTCCCAGTCAGAATGCCTGTAGGGTTAAGGCAGATGGCATGGGTTCTACTTATCGACGAAGATTTCCGCTGCTTGTGTTTCATTTGATGTTCAGCCCTTAAGGCTTTATCAATGTAAGACTTGACCATAATGGTCATAATTTGTGTAAGATGGTATGTATGGATGTAAGACTCTTGTTATTCAGCTTCTGTGTGTTCAGTGAGCATTGATCTCTGGGATCACTGTACACATGCATTCGGTGATCTCGACTTATGAGTCAGGGTCCCCACAGTGAAGCATCGTCTATCTTGTTGAATTGGATAAAATGAGCCATCTTAGAGAATCGGTCCACAACAACAAACACGAAATCTTTGTCATTTCTAGTTCTAGGCAAACCAAGCACAAAATCCATGCCCATATCTTCCCATGGATGATATGGAACTGGAAGGGGCATGTAAAGACTATGGGATTGAGCTTTTTACTTAGCTTTGCGACATGTAGAGCATCAGTTGGTGAAGCATGAGACGTCGCAGAACATCTTGGGCCAAAAGTAGTTCTTAGAGAGCATAGCAAATGTCTTGTCATGTCCAAATTGTCCCATTAGTCCTCCTCCATGAAATTCTTGCAATAGTACCAAACGAAGAGAAGACTCGGGTCACAGTAAATAGTAAAAAAAAGAGAAGACTCAGGGATGCAAAGTTTGTTAGCTCTCATAATATAACCATCCTTAATGTAATAGCATTCCCAAGATGTATGTGTCAAACAGTTAGCATAAGGAATAGCAAAAATAGGATCATGAGCGTACAAGCAATTAATGTGCTTAAAACCAATGAGATTCAATTCAAGTTTGGTGACAAGCATGCATATGCGGGAAAGAGCATCCGCCATAAAATTTTCTTTGCCTTTGATATATTTGATGAATAAGGAAATGACTCAATGAACTCACTCCACTTAGCATGACGCTTTTTCAACTTAGTTTGACCCTTAACGTATTTAAGCGTTTCATGGTCGGTATTAATGACAAATTCGTCAGGGCGAAGGTAATGTTCCCATTCATGCAAAACTCGCACTAAAGCATATAGCTATTTATCATAGATGGGATAATTGAGTTGCGCTCCGGAAAGTTTTTCACTAAAGTAAGCTATGGGGCGTTTCTCTTGCGTTAACACACCTCCTATGCCATTACCACTAGCATCACAATGAATTTCAAATGGTTTTTCAAGTTGGGTAATGCAAGCATGGGAGCATGAGTAAGCAAATTCTTAACCTTATTAAATGCGGTGTCTTGAGATGGTCCCCAAATGAATGGTGCATCCTTCTTACTCAAAGCACATAAAGGAGATGCAATAGTGCTAAAGTCCTTAATGAATCTACGATTGAAACCGGCTAGGCCAAGGAAACATCGCACTTGTTGCAAGTTGGTTGGTTGGGACCAAGTTTTAATAGCATTGATCTTAGATTTATCTAAATGAACACCCTTAGAAGACACAACGGAACCCAAGAAAACAAGCTTATCAACGCCAAAAAGGCATTTGTCGATATTAGCACAAAGGCGCTCTTTTCTAAGAGTTTGCAAAACGGTTCTAAGATGGGTGACATGATCTTTGAGGGATTTGCTAAAGACAAGAATATCATCAAAATAGACCACAACAAATACACCAATGTATGGTCTAAGAACAAAAATGCATAACTCGCACAAAGGAACCGGGTGCTTCAGGTAAACTCATTGGCATAACTAGCCATTCATATAAACCAAATTTGGTCTTAAATGCAGTTTTCCATGCATCACCTTCTTGTATGTGGATTTGGTAATAGCCACTTTTAAGATCAATTTTAGAGAAAATTGTGGCTCTGCTAAGTTCATCTAGCATATCATCTAAGTGGAATGGGGTACCGATATCTAACGGTGATAACACTGATGGGACGGAAATCGGAACACATGTGAAAGTGCCATATTTCTTAGGAACAAGGATTACCAGAACGACGCATGGGCTCAAGCTTTCTCACACATGGCCTCGAGGAGTTGTTGTATTTGCCGTTGGATATCCTTGGTTTCCTCAGGGTTAACACGGTAGGGTGCTTTGTTATGAAGGGGGCTTCGGTATGAGGTCGATGTGGTGCTCGATGCCTCGTAGTGGTGGTAGTCCCAGAGGTAGCTCATTGAGGAAAACGGCTTGCAATTCCTGCAAAATAGAAGACAACACTAAAGGTAGATTGTGAGAGGTGTTAGTTTTTGGTGCCTCATCCTTGCACAAAAGGACATAGTGCATAACACTTTGGGTTCTCACAAACTTCTCTCATCTCACTTTTGGGGGCAAAAAGAACTAAGTTTTTCTTGTCGCTCATCATGGAGGCACTCGATTTTGGCTTGTGGAGCTCACTCTCTTTGTGGTGGTTCGCTCTCTCACTATTTTGTCCATGATGGATGGCTTGCTTGTTGGTGATTACTTGACTTGGAGACATAGGTCGTAGCCCGTACTCCTTTCCTTTCATCTTGAAGCTATAGTGGTTTGTACGCCCGTTGTGGATAACGCGTCGGTCAAATTGCCATGGACGTCCAAAAAGGAGGTGGCAAATGGTCATCGAAACGACATCACACTCCGAAATGTCTTTGTAAGCTCCGATCTCGAAGGAAACTTGCACCGTATGCTCGACTTGGATAGTGCCAGAGTCGCTTAGCCATTGGACCTTGTAGGGGTATGGGTGATTCATCTTCACCAATTGGAGCTTGGATCATAGTTCTCACTTGCCAAGTTATGGCAACTACCTCCATCAATGATGACCTCTCACGGACCTTCCATTGGTGCCGACCTTGGTCTAGAAGATTGTAGTGACCAGACCTCAAACAGTCCGATCTCTGTGCATCAGTGTCATCCCTGGATCGGTAATGCTGACAGGCACAATACTTGAGGATTTATAACATAGTAGCAATCACACACTTATTACATCGAATGTCTCAAAATAGAACGTATTACAATAATATGTCTTAAGGCCATCTAAAATCGATAACAACGGAAGGCTTGAAAGATAAAGTGACTCCATCAACTCCAACGGCTTCACTAAGTGAAAGACAACGACCTATGGCACCTTACTCGTCTTCTGAAAAGTCTGCAACATCAACGTTGCAGCCCAAAACGGGTCAGCACATGGAATATGCTGGCAATGTAACACATAGAGTAATGAACAGGATAAATGCTATCACTACATGCATATATGGCTGGTGGAAAGCTCTATGGTTACAGTTTTGCATAAAGCCAATTTTTCTCTACAACAAAGGAATAAATTTAATTTAACTATCATGGTGGTTGTTAAACATTGAGAAGGTTCCTCCAACTCAATCCCAATTAAGCATCATCATTAACCCAACCAAATTATATTTAGAGTGATGAGATCAACATGATAATCCAAGAACTAGATACTCAAGACGTCCATAACCAGGGACACGGCTAACCATAATTAGTTTATACACTCTTCAGAGGTTTGCGCACTTTTCCCCACAAGACTCGAATGCATCCATAGTGGGAGATTCGAGACACAGTCTTTCTGAAGCATTAACTCTACTCTGGGTAGACAGTACCACCAACAACCTACTACATCTGCTAGTCTACCTCTGAGCTTCACGCAACTTACTCAACTATGCCAGAGCCCATAATGGCTTGTGACTCCACACGGAAGTGTCTATCATGAATAAACTTATGATCCCTTTGAGCCTGGGTGGTGGACCATAGGATGATCACACGGGTACTCCGCGATATCCTAGGACAACACTGGATTCTCCAGGTGCCCTGACAACCACTGGGTACTCCAGGGTGCCTTCAAGCAATCCACCCAGATGTGTATTTAACTTGCAAGCTTAACTTAACCATTAATTAACAATACTCACAGCTGTCATCGATACACTCACCCAAACCACGTCTACGAGCATAGCATAGCAGTATAAGCAACATAGAAGTAACTCCTAAAGGTTTGATAATAAACAGGGAAATAGGTTCTACCTCATGATCTACTTCCCAAAACCCACATATTAATCAGATCCTAACCATGCAATTGTTTGAGGATTGATCTAATGCCATAAAACTGGGTAGTAAAGAGGTATGATCAAAGTGTTACTTGCCTTGCTGATGATCTGTGAAACCTAGAGACTCGTAGTAGCACGCTTGGCACTCCGGGTACTCTATCGCAATAAACAAGCATACAATAAGCGCTCAACTAGAAGCATGGGTAAAACTCTCATAAGAGATCTAACCAAAAATTTCAACTTAATAACTCCGGTTTGCAAAAAGAATCAAATCAAACGAAGCAACGAAACTCAAACTACAAAAGAAACAAGATCCGTTTACTAATCTAGACTAAAGTCAAATTTTACAGTAGCAAAATCTTGTTCAATTTGATTAAAAGGAAAGAGGGCTTCGAGACGAAGATCTAGGCGCTTGAATCGCCTGATTCTGATAAACGAGCGAAAAGATAAACTAAAACGAAAATCAGGGCAGAAATCGCGATTGAAAATAATCACGGAAAAATCCTAGAAAAAGAAAAACTGACGAACAGGCTAACGAACGAACGTTCGCTGTCTGTAGCTAATGAGTGAAAACTGTTCGTTAAAACGAACGTACGAACGGGTGTTCGCTAAATAACTAAACCAGAAAAAAACCTGATCTAAAATAAAATAACCGAGGGTTTTCAAAAAAACGTCGGCGGCGGGGTCGAGACGGCGGCGTCTTCGGAGATGGCTGGCAGCGGCGATAGGCGGCGGGGCAGCGTCGGGTGCCGGCGGGTGCCGGCGGGGTCTGCGGGCGGCTCCGAGGGACGGCGACGGCGGTGGTGGCTAGGGTTAGCGGGGTCCCGGGCGGGCCTTTTAAGAGGGCCGGCCGGAAGAGTCCGGGTCGTGTACGGCCCGACTAAGTCGGTTCTTTTCTTTAAGTAATTCTGCGCAGAAAAATAAAGTAAAGAAATACTAAACGGACTCCAAAAATCCTAAAATAAATTTTCCCCGTCCTCTAAAAATATTGCGGACAAAGTGAACATTTGTTTGGGCCTCTAATGCAATTTTGAAAAACACATTTTTTTCCTAATTCAAATAAAATAGCGATAAAACTCCGAATAAAATTCTTATTTGATTTTAATGTTTAACCTACAATATTTCTTTATTTTGGGAAAGTCATTTTATCCCCTCTCTTTTATTTTCATAAAAGAAATATTCGAAGTGAAAATAATTAAAATCAAATGATCCTCTTTTCAAAATTTGAGAAAACTGAAATATGAAAATAAAGAAATCCCCAACTCTCTCCGTGGGTCCTTGAGTTGCGTACAATTTTTAGGATCAACCCAAAATGCAATAAAAATATGATATGCAATGATGATCGAATGTATAACATTCCAAATTGAAAATTTGGGATGTTATAAACCTACCCCCTTAAGATGAATCTCGCCCTCGAGATTCGGGTTGGCTAGAAAATAGGTGTGGGTGGTCCTTCCGTAGATCTTCCTCTCGTTCCCAAGTGGCTTCATCCTTGATATGGTGGCTCCACTGAACTTTGCAACAGTTGATAACCTTGTTGCGGCTGACTTGGCTGGCAAACTCAAGAATCTTGACTAGTTTCTCCTCGTAGGTCAAACCGCTATCCAACCGAATCACTTCCAGTGGCACTGTATCTCTCACAGGAATATCATCCATCTCTGCGTGGCACTTCTTCAACTGGGAAATGTGGAACACATCGTGAACTCCTGACAATCCTTCTGGCAATTCCAACTTGTAAGCAACTTCTCCCATATGTTCCAAAACTTTGTATAGTCCCACAAAACGTGGTGTTAACTTCCCCTTAACTCCAAATCTCTTAACTCCTCGAAGTGGGGACACACGAAGATGCACTCTGTCTCCGACTTCGTAAACTGTCTCCTTGCGTTTAGAATCCGCATAGCTCTTCTGTTTGGACTAGGCTAGCTTGAGTCTATCGGGGATCAGCTTAACCTTCTCTTCAGACTCCATAATCAAATCTGGTCCAAACAATTGACGGCCTCCAACTTCATCCCACAACAACGGCGTCCTGCACCTCCTTCTGTACAAAGCTTTGAAAGGGGTCATCTTCAAACTGGCTTGATAGTTGTTGTTGTAAGAGAACTCTGCATACGGCAAATTGTCGTCCCAACTAGATCCATAATCTAGTGCACAAGCTCTCAACTTGTGCTCCAGAATCTGATTGACTCTCTCGGTCTATCCATCTCTCTATGGATAATAGGCTGTACTGAACTCTAGCATGGTACCCAAAGTCTCATGCAACTGATTCCAGAAGTTTGAGGTAAACTGGGTTCCTCTATCTAATACAATGGTCCTCGGAACTCCATGTAGACATACGATCCTGGTCATGTATATCTTGGCCAACTTAGCACTGGTGTAAGTGATCTTCACTGGGATGAAATGAGCTACCATCATCAAACGATCGACTACAACTCATATCGAGTCATAGCCTGAACGAGTCCTGGGCAATCCTGTTATAAAATCCATGCCTAGCTTATCCCACTTCCATTCGGGTATCGGCAATGGCTGTAACAATCCAGCCGGCTTCTGATGCTCTGCCTTCACTCTCTGACATACATCACAAACTGCTACATACTCCACAATATCCTTCTTCATTCCGGTCCACCAGAAACTGTCCTTCAAATCCAGATACAACTTGGTGTTTCCTGGGTGAATCAAATACGGCGAATCATGCGCCTCCTGCAGAATCAACTTCCTGATCTCCGGATCATTTGGCACATATACGCAGTCCTCAAACCATAAGGTACATGCTCATCCTCATGAAATCCTTTAGCCTTTCCTTTGCTCATCCTTTCCTTTAACTCGGCAATCTCCTTGTCCGTCTTCTGAGCTTCTCTGATCTTATCCATCAAAGTAGACTGAATTTCCAATGCTGCTACATAACCTCTCGGAACTATTTCCAAACATAGCTCACGAAGATCTTCTGGTAACTCCCTGTGTAACTCTCCGGTCATGAGTGTATTGACATGACTCTTGCGGCTCAGCGCATCAGCTACTATGTTGGCCTTTCCAGGATGATAATGCAACCTCATATCATAATCCTTCATGAGCTCCAACCATCTCCTCTGCCTGAGATTCAACTCCTTCTGCATGAAGATATACTTCAAACTCTTGTGATCCGTGTACACCTCACAGTGGCTTCCGATGAGAAAATGTCTCCATGTCTTCAACACATGCACTACGGCCGCTAACTCCAAATCGTGTGTAGCATAATTCAACTCATGGGGTTTAAGTTGTGGTGAGGCATATGAAACAACTCTTCCCTCTTGCATAAGCACTGATCCAAGTCCTCGACGAGAAGCGTCGCAATACACTTGATAATCCTTGCGTTGATCTGGAATAATCAACACTGGGGTTGTAACCAAACGTTTCTTCAACTCCTAGAAACTGGCCTCACATTCCTCAGTCCATTTCAACTTGGTGTCCTTCTTCAACTACTCAGTCATGGGCTTTGAAATCTTCGAGAAATTCTCAATAAACCTCCTATAGGATCCTGCGAGTCCAAGAAAACTCCGGATCTCTCCAACTAATGTGGGTGCTTCCCAATTTGTCACGGTGACAACCTTGGTGGGGTCTACTGCTATTCCTTCTCTGGATATAACATGTCCGAGGAATCCAACTTCCTTCAACAAAAATTCACACTTGCTGAACTTGGCATATAACTGATGTTCTCTGAGCTTCCCAAGTACCAAACGCAAATGCTCCTTATGCTCCTCTTCATTCTTCGAGTAAACCAGAATATCATCAATGAATACCACGACGAACTTATCCAAGAATTCCATAAACACCTTGTTCATCATGTTCATGAAATATGCTGGTGCGTTAGCCAGACCAAATGACATAACAGTATACTCATATAGCACGTACCTTGTGGTAAAAGCTGTCTTAGGTATATCTTGCTCTCGAATCTTCAGCTGGTGGTATCCTGACGTAGATTGATCTTGGAAAATACTTTAGCTCCTTGCAACTGGTCAAAAAAATCATTGATCATCGGCAGTGGGTACTTGTTCTTGATTTTCAATTCATTCAATCCACGACAATCAACAACCATTCTCAACGATCCATCCTTCTTCTCCACTAGAAGCACTGGTGATCCCCAAGGTGACGAACTTGCGCGAATATAGCCTTTATCCAGTAACTCCTTAATCTTCTTCTTAATTTCTTCCAAATCATATGCGGGCATCTTGTACGGTCTCTTAGATATTGGCCATGTGCTTGGCAAAAGCTCAATCAAAAACTCAATGTCTCTATCCGGTGGCATGCCTGGCAACTCTTCTGGAAATACATCAGGGAAATCCTTCACCACTGGTACTTCCTCCTGTACAACTCCTGATAAGGAATCCACTTGAGTCCTCTTCGGCACATGCTGGGATACATACTTGATCCTTCTTCCTTCTGGGTGGTGAGCAAAATCGACTTACTGGCATAGTCAATGTTCCCTCCATACTTCGATAACCAATCCATGCCTAATATTACCTCCAGTCATTGTGACTCCAATACTATTTGGTCTGAGGGGAACACGTAGTTACCAATCCTTAATGGTAACTGAGCACACCATAGGGTGGCCATATACTCTGCTCCTGGCATGGTTATTAACATGTGTGACCTAAGGGCTTGGGTTGGCAGGTTAAACTTATCCACAAATCCCCTTGATATGTATGAATGCGATGCACCAGTATCAAAAAGAACGATTGCAGTAAATGACTTAACCAAAAACTTACCTGTTACTGCATCGGGTTGCGCTTCAACCTCCTCCACGCTCACGTGGTTCACTTGTCCCCAGTTGAAAGGGTTGGGCTTCTTCCCAGATCTTCCATTGCCATTTCCATTCTTTGCTTCAGAACACTCCGTGGCGTAATGTCCATTCTTCCCGCCCTTGCAACAAGTAATGTGACTTAGATCTTTCTTGGCGAGCGTTGCTGGGTTGGAACGGTTCTGACCGTTGCTTCCTCTATTAACATTCCCATTCTTGGGGCCGCTATGGTTGTGAGAGCTCCCTCCACTGGAGCTATGGCCTCCATGGTTATGGTGAAGGTGTCCTCCTGAGTGCGGGATAAATGGGGCCTCTGTTGAGCTCCTGAATTGTACTTCCCTTGTCTATGCTTCCTCTTGCGGTTGTCAATCTGCTGCTGCTTCCGTTCAATCATGAGAGCTCTACCTACCAACTCCTGGTAGTTGTTCAAGGTTGCCACCATCAACTGCATGCTCATCTCATCATTCAGTCCTTCTAGAAACTTCTCCTGCTTAGCTGCATCCATAGCAACGTCATCTGGGGCATAACGTGCTAACTTGCCAAAATCATCCACATACTGGCCCACTGTGCGTCCTCCTTGGTGCAAGTTGCGAAACTCACGCTTCTTCATGGACATAGCTCCTGCTGAAACATGGGCAGTATGATAAGCTTGCTAAAACTGGTACCATGTGACAGTGTCGATGGGGTAAGTGGATGTGAAATTCTCCCACCAAGACGCTGTGGGTCCATCAAGCTGATGTGCGGCAAAACGCACTCTCTCCGCATCTGTGCATCCTGCAATGGTCAACTCCCTTCCAATCTTGCGGAGCCAATCATCTGCAACTATCGGATCGGTGCTACTGGAGAACACCGGCGGATTCAGCCTTAGAAAGTGGGCTAAGTGATCAAAAGGTGGTGGTGGTGGGTTGTTGTTGTTGTTGTTCCCCTGATTCTTATTCTGGACTAGTAGCTGCATCAGGGTATCCTGCTTCTTGATCAACTGAGTGAGCTCCGGTGGGAAAGCAAATCCATTGTCACGTCTCGGAGGCATCTGATGGGTTTAGAAAAGACGAGAAAACAGAGTAGAATGAGATCTAGAGGGAGAACACTACCCATATGCACATGAGATAAACACAACATATCACTTCAATCAATTTAAACAATGGCATACATCGATCTAACTATCGTTACAAAAGTGCTCGGACTATACTATATACATGGGGGAATACTACTACTGATATGGTGGTGGACTAGAAAAATTGATCGGTGGAAGACTCCATGATATCTGCTCCAGCTTCATCAATATAGTCATCATCGCTATCGTCGGGGTCTGAGTCGGTGTCGTCGATGATGATGTAGTTCTCCGGGCAAGTGGAATCATCGTCTTCTCCTCCTGGAGCAGGTGTTGGTGTCAAAACCGGCGGATCTCGGGTAGGGGGTCCCAAACTGTGCGTCTAAGGCTAATGGTAACAGGAGGCGGGGGACATAATGTTTACGCAGGTTCGGGACCTCTTGATGGAGGTAATACCCTACTTCCTGCTTGATTGATCTTGATGATATGAGTATTACAAGAGTTGATGTACCACAAGATCGTAGAGGCTAAACCGTAGAAGCTAGCCTATGATTATGATTGTTGTCGTCCTATGGACTAAACCCTCCGATTTATATAGACACCAGAGGGGGCTAGGGTTACACAGAGTCGGTTACAGAGAAGGAAATCTACATATCCGAATTGCCAAGCTTGCCTTCCACGCAAAGGAGAGTCCCACCCAGACACGGGACGAAGTCTTCAATCTTCTATCTTCATAGTCCAACAGTCCGGCACAAGTACATAGTCCGGCTGTCCGAGGACCCCCTAATCCAGGACTCCCTTAGTAGCCCCTAAACCAGGCTTCAATGATGATGAGCCCGATGGGCTGATTGTCTTCGGCACTTCAAGGCGGGTTCCTTCTCCGAATACTCCATAGAAGATCTTGAACATAAGGATCGTGTCCGGCTCTGCAAAACAATTTCCACATACCACCGCACAGAGCACAATATTCCACAAAGCTAATCTGCTGACAACTTTCCATAGCCTGACATCACGCCGCGGCCTGGTCATTATGCGAACAATTTTTCTCAACCTGTTACCGCACATATCGTGAGGCGGTTTTGTTGGCCCGTCCTGTCGAAGCAGAGATCGTGTTCCCTTATCTCGGGATTCTCATCAGTACGGGTGTGGGTAACCCAACCGCGCCATCACTCCCCTTTTTCACCCATGCCTTCTCCATCCTCTGCTCATCCATTCTCTCTCACTCAAGCTCCAACGCCCAAGAGTTCGTCTTCTCCACCCACAAAGGCCCTCCGAAAATGTCCGGATCCGGAGCATGAGGCAAGTGGATGGCCTCTACCGTCCGGGAGAAGGATATCAAAAAGCTTCGGGAGGCTGCTATGTCTCGAGCTTGCGTTGGTTTTCCCCGAAGAGGAGAGGATGATGCAGCACAGTAGCGTAAGTATTTCCCTCAGTTTTTGAGAACCAAGGTATCAATCTAGTAGGAGGTCACACGCAAGTCCCTCGTACCTGCACAACACGATAGCAACTCACAACCAACGCTTAGGGGTTGTCAATCCCTTCATGGTCACTTACGAGGGTGAGATCTGATAGAGATAATATTTTTGGTATTTTTGATAGATAGATGCAAAGTAAAAAGTAAAGGCAAAGTAAAAACAAAGCAAGTAAATAATGTGATATAGATTGATATGATGAGAATAGACCCGAGGGCCATAGATTTCACTAGTGGCTTCTCTCAAGAGCATAAGTATTCTACAGTGGGTGAACAAATTACTGTTGAGCAATTGACAGAATTGAGCATAGTTATGAGTATATCTAGGCAATGATCATGTATATAGGCATCACGTCCGTGACAAGTAGATCGAAACGATTCTGCATCTACTACTATTACTCCACTCATCGACCGCTATCCAGCATGCATCTAGAGTATTAAGTTAAAAACAGAGTAACGCTTTAAGCAAGATGACATGATGTAGAGGGATAAATTCATGCAATATGATAAAAACCCCATCTTGTTATCCTCGATGACAACAATACAATACGTGCCTTGCAACTCTTTCTGTCACTGAGTAAGGACACCGCAAGATTGAACCCAAAGCCATGCACTTCTCCCATTGCAAGAACTACCAATCTAGTTGGCCAAACCAAACGGATAATTTGAAGAGACTTGCAAAGATAACTCAATCATACATAAAAGAATTCAGAGAAGAATCAAATATTTTCCATAGATAATATTGGATCATAAACCCACAATTCATCGGTCTGAACAAACACACCGCAAAAAGAAGATTACATCGAATAGATCTCCACGAGAGAGGGGGAGAAGATTGTACTGAGATCCAAAAACAGAGAAGAATCCATCTAGCTACTAGCTATGGACCCGAAGGTCTGAAGTAAACTACTCACACTTCATCGGAGGGGCTATGGTGATGATGTAGAAGCCCTCCATGGTGGATGCCCCCTCCGGCGGAGCTCCGGAACAGGCCCCAAGATGGGATCTCGTGGATACAGAAGGTTGCGGCGGTGGAATTAGGTTTTTGGCTCCTTTTTTGATCATACGGGGATACGTAGGTATATATAGGAGGAAGGAGTACGTCGGTGGAGCTCCGAGGGGCCCACGAGGTAGGGGGGCGTGCCTAAGGGGAGGGGCGCGCCCTCCACCCTCGTGACCGCCTCGTGGCTTTCTTGATGGAGGGTCCAAGTCTCCTGGGTCTTATCTGATGAGAAAATCACGTTCCCGAAGGTTTCATTCCGTTTGGACTCCGTTTGATATTCTGTTTCTTCGAAATACTGAAAAAGGCAAAAAACAGCAATTCTGGGCTGGGCCTTCGATTAATAGGTTAGTCCCAAAAATAATATAAAAGTGGAAAATAAAGCCCATTATAGTCCAAAACAATAGATAAAGTAGCATGGAGCAATCAAAAATTATAGATACGTTGGAGACGTATCAAGCATCCCCAAGCTTAATTCCTGCTCGTCCTCGAGTAGGTAAATGATAAAAAAGAACTTTTGATGTGGAGTGATACTTTGGCATAATTTCAATGTAAATCTTCTTAATCATGGTATGAATATTCAGATCCGAAAGATTCAAGACAAAAGTTCATATTGACATAAAAATAATAACACTTCAAGCATACTAACAAAGCAATTATGTCTTCTCAAAATAACATGGCCAAAGAAAGTTATCCCTACAAAATCATATAGTCTGGCTATGCTCCATCTTCCCCACACAAAGTATTTAAATCATGCACAACCCCGGTGACAAGCCAAGCAATTGTTTCATACTTTAACATTTTCAAAAAAAATTCAATCTTCACGCAATAAATGAGCGTGAGCCATCGATATAACACTATATGTGAAATAGAACGGTGGTTGTGGAGAAGACAAAAAGAGGGAACATAGTCTCACATCAACTAGGCGTATCAACGGGCTATGGAGATGCCCATCAATAGATATCAATGTGAGTGAGTAGAGATTTCCATGCAACGGATGCACTAGAGCTATAAGTATATGAAAGCTCAACAAAAGAAACTAAGTGGGTGTGCATCCAACTCGCTTGCTCACGAAGACCTAGGGCATTTTGAGGAAGCCAATCATTGGAATATACAAGCCAAGTTCTATAAAAAATTCCCACTATTATATGAAAGTGACGAATGAGAGACTCTTTATCATGAAGATCATGGTGCTACTTTGAAGCACAAGTGTGGTAAAAGGATAGTAGCATTGTCCCTTCTCTCTTATTCTCTCATTTTTTTTATTTTTTTATTTGGGCCTTTTCTCTTTTTTTTATGGCCTCTTTTTTTATTTTCGTCTGGAGTCTCATCCCGACTTGTGGGGGAATCATAGACTCCATCATCCTTTCCTCACTTGGGACAATGCTCTAATAATGATGATCATCACACTTTTATTTTGCCTTACAACTCAACAATTACAACTCGATACTTAGAACAAAATAGGACTCTATATGAATGCCTCCGGCGGTGTACCGGGATATGCAATAAAACATGAGTGACATGTATGGAAGAATTATGAAAGGTGGCTTTTGCCACAAATACGATGTCAACTACATGATCATGCTAGCAATATGACAATGATGGAGCATGTCATAATAAACGGAATGGTGGAAAGTTGCATGGCAATATATCTCGGAATGGCTATGGAAATGCCATGATAGGTAGGTATGGTGGCTGTTTTGAGGAAGGTTTATGGTGGGTGTATGATACCGGCGAAAGGTGCGCCGTATTAGAGAGGCTAGCAAAGGTGGAAGGATGGGAAAAAGTGTGTATAATCCATGGACTCAACATTAGTCATAAAGAACTCAGATACTTTTTGCAAAAATCTAGAAGTTATCAAAGCAAAGTATTGCGTGCATGCTCCTAGGGGGATAGATTGGTAGGGAAATACCATCGCTCGTCCCCGACCGCCACTCATAAGGAAGACAATCAATAAATAAATCATGCTCCGAGTTCATCACATAACGGTTCACCATACGTGCATGCTACGGGAATCACAAACTTCAACACAAGTATTCCTTAAATTCACAACTACTCAAGTAGGATGACTCTAATATTATCACCTTCATATCTCAAAACAATTATCAAGCATCAAACTTATCTTAGTATACAACGCACTCAAAAGAAAGTT
This sequence comes from Triticum dicoccoides, assembly GCF_002162155.2. Taxonomy (NCBI): domain Eukaryota; kingdom Viridiplantae; phylum Streptophyta; class Magnoliopsida; order Poales; family Poaceae; genus Triticum; species Triticum dicoccoides. Next base: position 308,333,384 of record NC_041391.1, read on the forward strand.
TCACATATCTTGAACACCAAGTATATTAACATTAAGCAAATTACCATGCTATAAAAGACTCTCAAAATAATCTAAGTGAAGCATGAGAGATCAAGTTTCTTTAAAACAAATCCACCACCATGCTCTAAAAGATCTAAGTGAAGCACTAGAGAAAAAATTATCACGCTCAAAAGATATAAGTGAAGCACTATGAGCAAAACTATCAAGCTCAAAAGATATAAGTGAAGAACATAGAGTATTCTAAAAAATTTCAATTCATGTATGGCTCTCTCAAAAGGTGTGTACAGCAAAGATTATTGTGGTAAACTAACAAGCAAAGACACAAATAATACAAGACGCTCCAAGCAAAACACATATCATGTTGGTGAATAAAAATATAGCTCCAAGTAAATTACCGATGGAAGTGGACGAAAGAGGGGATGCCTTCCGGGGCATCCCCAAGCTTTGACTTTTTGTTGTCCTTGGATTATCTTGGGGGTGCCAAGGGCATCCCCAAGCTTAGGCTCTTGCCACTCCTTTTTCCATAATCCATCAAAAGAATTCACCCAAAACTTGAAAACTTCACAACACAAAACTCAACAGAAATCTCCTGAGCTCCGTTAGAGAAAGAAAACAAAAGAATACTTCAAGGTACTGTAATTAACTCATTCTTTATTTATATTGGTGTTAAACCTACTGTATTACGAATTCTCTATGGCTTATAAACTAATTTACTAGCCATAGATTCATCAAAATAAGCAAACAACACACGAAAAACAGAATCTGTCAAAAACAGAACAGTCTGTAGTAATCTGTAACTAACGCAAACTTCTGGAACTCTACAAATTCTACAAAAATAGGAAGTCCTGGACAATGTGTTTATTGATGAGCAGAAAAGAATCAACGCAAAATCACTCTCCAGTAAAAAATGACAGCTAATCTCGTGAGCGCTAAAGTTTCTGTTTTTCAGCAGAATCAAATCAACTATCATCGTAGGTTATCCTATAGGTCCTACTTGGCACAAACACTAATTAAAACATAAAACCACATCCAAACAGAAGGTAGATGGATTATTTATTTATAAACAGAAGAAAAAACAAAAAAAACACAAAATAAAATTGGGTTGCCTTCCAACAAGCGCTACCGTTTAACGCCCCTAGCTAGGCATAAAAGCAAGGATAGATCTAGGTATTGCCATCTTTGGTAGGCAATCCATAAGTGCATCTCATGATAGATTCATATGGTAATTTTATTTTCTTTCTAGGGAAGTGTTCCATACCCTTCTTTAAGGGAAATTGGAATATAATATTCCCTTCCTTCATATCAATAATTGCACCAATCGTTCTATGGAAAGGTCTACCAAGAATAATAGGACATGATGGATTGCAATCTATATCAAGAACGATAAAATCTACGGGCACATAATTCCAATTTGCAACAATAAGAACATCATTAATTCTTCCCATAGGCTTTTTAATAGTGGAATCCGCAAGATGCAAGTTTAGAGAGCAATCATCAAAATCACATAAATCTAGCAAATCACATAAAGTTTTGGGAATAGTAGAGACACTAGCACCCAAATCACACAAAGCATGAAAATCAAAGTCTTTAATTTTAATTTTAATAGTACGTTCCACTCATCATAGAGTTTTCTAGGGATAGAAACTTTCATCTCAAGTTTTTCTTCATAAGATTGCATCAAGGCATCAACAATATGTTCGGTAAAGGCCTTATTTTGACTATAAGCATGAGGAGATTCTAGCACGGATTGCAACAAGGAAATACAATCAATCAAAGAGCAATTTTCGTAATTAAATTCCTTGAGATCCAAAATAGTGGGTTTAGCAACATCACAGTTTCTATTTATCTTAATCCCACTTTCATCAATTTCATCATCAAGATCTAGAAACTCCGAATTCTTAGAACGCCTTCTAGGTAAAGGAAGATCATATTCAGATTCATCAAGATTCATATTGCAAAACAAAGATTTGATAGGTGACACATCAATAACTTTTAGATTTTCATCTTGATTTTCATAGGAATTGGAAGAACACGCTTTAATAAAGGCATCTTTGGAAGCACGCATCCTAGCGGTTCTTTCCTTGCACCATTAATGGAAATTCTCATGGCTTTGAGAGACTCATTGATATCATGCTTAGGAGGAATAGATCTAAGCTTTAAAGAATCAATTTCAAGAGAAATTCTATCAACGTTCCTAGCCAAATCATCAACTTTAAGCAATTTCTCTTCAAGCAAAGCATTAAAATTCTTTTGTGAATTCATAAACTCTTTAACACTACTCTCAAATTCAGAGGGCATCTTATTAAAATTTCCATAGGAGTTGTTGTAGGAATTTCCATAATTATTAGAAGGATTACTAGGATAAGGCCTAGGATTAAAATTCCCTCTATAAGCGTTATTTCCAAAACTATTCCTACCAATGAAATTCACATCCATAGATTCATTATTATTCTCAAGCAAAGTAGATAAAGGCATATCATTGGGATCAAGAGGAGTATTTTTAGGAGCAAACATCTTCATAAGTTCATCCATCTTTTCACTCAAAACATTGATTTCTTCTATAGCATGCACTTTTTTACTAGAAGATCTTTCGGTGTGCCATTGAGAATAATTAGCCATAATATTATCAAGCAATTTGGTAGCATCCCCTAACGTAATTTCCATAAAAGTGCATCCCGCGGCCGAATCTAAAAGATTTCTAGAAGCAAAATTCAATCCGGCATAAAAATTTTGTATGATCATCCATAAATTCAAACCATGAGTAGGGCAATTGCGAAGCATTAATTTCATTCTTTCCCAAGATTGGGCAACATGCTCACGATCAAGTTGTTTAAAATTCATGATATCATTCCTAAGAGTGATAATATTAGCGGGAGGAAAATACTTAGAAATAAAAGCATCTTTGCACTTGTTCCAAGAATCAATAGTATTTTTAGGCAAAGATGAAAACCAAACTTTAGCACGATCTCTAAGTCAAAACGGAAATAACTTCAATTTGACAATATTGTTATCCGTATCTTTTTTCTTTTGCATATCGCACAAATCAACAAATTGTTTAGATGAGTAGCGGCATCTTCACTAGGAAGGTCGGCGAATTGATCTTTCATAACAAGATTCAGCAAAGAGGTATTGATTTCACAAGACTCATCATTATTAAGAGGAGCAATCAGAGTACTAAGGAATTCATTATTATTGGTATTCAAGAAATCACACAATTTGGTATTATCTTGTGCCATGGCAACAAGTAATCCAACACACAAGCAAACAGAAAGGCAACTGGAAAAAGGCAAACAGGAAAGAGAGGAGGAGATTAGGAAAGAGAAGGCGAATAAAACGGCAAGGGTGAAGTGGGGGAGAGGAAAATGAGAGGCAAATGACAAATAATGTAATGTGAGAGATAGGGATTGTGATGGGTACTTGGTATGTTGACTTTTGCGTAAGCCTCCCCGGCAACGGCGCCAGAAATCCTTCTTGCTACGTCTCGAGCTTGTTTTGGTTTTCCCTGAAGAGGAGAGGATGATGCAACACAGTAGCGTAAGTATTTCCCTCAGTTTTTGAGAACCAAGGTATCAATCCAGTAGGAGGTCACCCGCAAATCCCTCGTACCTGCACAACACGATAGCAACTCGCAACCAACGCTTAGGGGTTGTCAATCCCTTCACGGTCACTTACGAGAGTGAGATCTGGTAGAGATAATATTTTTGGTATTTTTGATAGATAGATGCAACGTAAAAAGTAAAGGCAAAGTAAAAACAAAGCAAGTAAATAAAGTGATATAGATTGATATGATGAGAATAGACCCAGGGGCCATATGTTTCACTAGTGGTTTCTCTCAGGAGCATAAGTATTCTACGGTGGGTGAACAAATTACTGTTGAGCAATTGACAGAATTGAGCATAGTTATGAGTATATCTAGGCAATGATCATGTATATAGGCATCACGTCCGTGACAAGTAGATCGAAACGATTCTGCATCTACTACTATTACTCCACTCATCGACCGCTATCCAGCATGCATCTAGAGTATTAAGTTAAAAACAGAGTAACGCTTTAAGCAAGATGACATGATGTAGAGGGATAAATTCATGCAATATGATAAAAAAAACCCATCTTGTTATCCTCGATGGCAACAATACAATACGTGCCTTGCAACTCTTTCTGTCACTGAGTAAGGTGTGACGCCCCCGATTTAATCGTACACTAATCATGCACGCAAATGTGTACGATCAAGATCAGGGACTCACGGGAAGATATCACAACACAACTCTAAAACATAAATAAGTCATACAAGCATCATAATACAAGCCAGGGGCCTCGAGGGCTCGAATACAAGTGCTCGATCATAGACGAGTCAGCGGAAGCAACAATATCTGAGTACAGACATAAGTTAAACAAGTTTGCCTTAAGAAGGCTAGCACAAACTGGGGTACAGATCGAAAGAGGTGCAGGCCTCCTGCCTGGGATCCTCCTAACTACTCCTGGACGTCGTCAGCGGGCTGCACGTAGTAGTAGGCACCTCCGGTGTAGTAGGGGTCGTCGTCGACGGTGGCGTCTGGCTCCAGGGCTCCAGCATCTGGTTGCGACAACCAGGTAGAAGGGAAAGGGGAAAAGAGGGAGAAAGCAACCGTGAGTACTCATCCAAAGTACTCGCAAGCAAGGAGCTACACTACATATGCATGGGTATATGTGTAAAGGGCCATATCGGTGGACTGAACTGCAGAATGCCAGAATAAGAGGGGGATAGCTAATCCTGTCAAAGACTACGCTTCTGGCAGCCTCCGTCTTGCAGCATGTAGATGAGAGTAGATTTAAGTCCTCCAAGTAGCATCTCCAAGTAGCATCTCCAGTAGCATCGCATAGCATAATCCTACCCGGCGATCCTCTCCTCGTCGCCCTGTAGAAAAGCGATCACCGGGTTGTCTGTGGAACTTGGAAGGGTGTGTTTTATTAAGTATCCGGTTCTAGTTGTCATAAGGTCAGGGTACAACTCCAAGTCGTCCTGTTACCGAAGATCACGGCTATTCGAATAGATTAACTTCCCTGCAGGGGTGCACCACATTCCCCAACACACTCGATCCCATTTGGCCGGACACACTTTCCTGGGTCATGCCCGGCCGCGGAAGATCAACACGTCGCAGCCCCACCTAGGCAAAACAGAGAGGCCAGCACGCCGGTCTAAACCTAAGCGCACAGGGTTCTGGGCCCATCGCCCATAGCACACCTGCACGTTGCGTACGCGGCCGAAAGCAGACCTAGCCTAGTGGCGTTCCAGTCCAATTCGGCGCGCGCCGCTCCGTCGCTGACGTCTGAAGTGCTTCGGCTGATACCACGACGTCGGGATACCCATAACTACTCCCACGTAGATGGTTAGTGCGTATAGGCTCGTAGCCGACTCAGATCAAATACCAAGATCTCGTTAAGCGTGTTAAGTATCCGCGAACGCCGAACAGGGCCAGGCCCACCTGTCTCCTAGGTGGTCTCAACCTGCCCTGTCGCTCCGCCACAAAGTAACAGTCGAGGGCCATCGGGAACCCAGGCCCACCTCTACCGGGATGGAGCCACCTGTCCTTTCAGCCCCCTCGTCAGAATCACTTGCGGGTACTC
>NC_041391.1:308340677-308341183 GCF_002162155.2 Triticum dicoccoides
CGGGAGGCTGGGGTCGAGGGCGCGCCTGGGCGCGGCCAGTGTGGGGAGGCGGGGAGCAGCACGAGCATGGCCACGCGCGGGGCGCGGGCGCAGCCGACGCGGCCGGGGGCGGCGCCGTACAGCGAGCAGGGAAAGGAGGGGGTGGCGGCTCACAGGGGGTCGTAGGGTCCGGGGCAACGGGGCACGAGAAGGAGGTGGAGACGACGGCAACGTGGAGGAGGCAGTCCGGCGAAGTGGAGTCGATGAGGTGGCCGCGGCGGTGGCGGGTGGCGATGCAGATGGAACGGTGTCGGGGAGGCAACGCGGCGACGGCGTTAGGTCGGCCTCCCCCCATTCCAGACGGAATCGGCAGAGGGGCGGGGAGGTGTCGGCGGGAAGGGGTCGAGGAGGCGAGCGCCAGCGTGGTGGCGAAGGGGTGTCGCGGACGATGTTGGTGAGTGGCGTCGGGGCGGTACGGCGAAGACGGGTTTGATCCCGGTGGCGTCGGGTCCTTGCCTCGATCTTGC
>NC_041391.1:308341193-308348765 GCF_002162155.2 Triticum dicoccoides
GGGGCAGTTGCCCGATCCAGATGGGGAGGAGAAGGGGATCGGGGAGAAGTGGGGTAGTGCGGTGGGCTAGGGTTTGACCAGGGTGGGGTTATGGTGGAGTGAGGGGGCGGCCTGGGCCGGTTTGGGCCGGCTTGGCTAGCAGCTGGGCTGACTGGCCTAGTGGGGGGGGGTTCCCTTTTCTTCTATTTTGTTTTGTTTTTACCTTTTATTTAATTTACCTTTTCTGTTTTATTTTAGTTGCAGTTTATTTTTTTGTTTTAGTAAATACCAAAGTGGCACCTAAATTGTTCTTACAAATTAAGCCACAACCACAAAATGCTTCATCCCTAAATAATATAGTTTAATATTTTACAAAACACAAAAGGCATTTAATTAATTTCTTTTGCTGCTGTTTTATTTTCCTTTGAGCATTTAAACATTTTATAAAAATGTGGTTTCACCTCCATAATTACCTATGTATTATTTGGTTCACTCCGAACATTTAAATTTTAATATTTGAAAACTTTTATTGTTTGCTCGATTTTGTATTTGAAATTCGAACCGGTTTTTGAACTAACCCGAGATTAACTACAGTGACAAAGGTGACGTGGCATCATTAGTGGGGATTACTGTAGCTTAATCACCCGGGCGTCACAATTCTCCTCCACTACAAGAAATCTCGTCCCGAGATTTAAGAGGTAGTAAAAAGGGGGGAAGGTTCGGTTACGAATCTAGCGGGTCTTCTCATTCTGGCTTGCTCTTCTCGAAGAGAACCGGTCCAATACATTGATGTCTTCATTTCTCTGCTTCAGGTCCTTATGATGAAGTCGGCATCTTTTCTTCGGGATCTTTATCGTATTTACGAATAGGTAACGGGGTAGATCAAAAACGACAGAATGCTATAAGGGTAATAACCCGGGATTAACCCATGAATGAGCATATGAGTACCTCTCGAGTTGAACAATTAGAACACATCGAGAGTAAAGTTGGAAGGTCCAACAAGAAGTTTCAGGCAGCCAGGCAATCGTTCAATGCCTAGTCAAAAGGTGAAAGGGGTTTCAAGCAACGGAATAATTATTGTTTTCATTGCCAGAATTGATGATCTCATCGAAAGGTGGCTCATGAATTATGTACGAGTCCACGCAGGAGGAATAACTTTGGGAACAGGGGGTGTACAGGAGAGTCTGGTTCCGATCCTGTGGAACTGTGGGTTATGGGCCCACCATGTGGGTTAAAAGTAGAAAGGGGGGGGCTGACATCTTGTACGATCACGATAGCAAGGCATGTCAGAGAGTAGCATGCCAGTTATGTCGGCAACAATGTCGGTACCAAGGGCGAGGGACGAAGAGAACCATTTTCCTGCTCGTTGAAACGAGGCGGACCAATAGGCAAGGTTCCCGTCCATCGGTGGTTACCGGAATGTCATCAACAATAGTAACAAGGTCTTACTGACAGAGTTGTACATCGAGGTGTTTGCACAAGCAGTGGATTATTACTGCTTATATCATATAGATCATAGAAAAGGTTTAAACAAACCAATGGAAGGAAAATATGATCATCAGATTAAACAGAACAATGGAAAGGAAAATATGTTTAAACACATATTTCGAGGGTATATCCTTCCCAAGGACAAGCAGAGCAAGATATCCATGACAGGATATAAAGTAGAAAACCATTTAGGTAAGGGGGGAGGAATCTCATGATATTACTCATACAACGGTGTTAGGATAAATGATAAATAAAATCTAGCATCGTGCTTCAAATGTTCCTATTGCAAATCGGAGTACCATTGACATGCTTCGAGATAGCATTGACATGGTCTTCATGTGAAGATCAGACTCTGGAAACACGAAGGATCCATCAGGAACAACTTGTAGAATAAGTCTTACAATTTCCTCATGGGTGAATGGATAACCTTGCTGAAAAGGAATCTATAATGATAGGTCCTCCAGCCGGGGGGGGGGGTGCTAGGCATGACATCATGTTACTGGGTCATCAAAGGATCAATATCATAACTCTTGGAAAGTTGTCCTAACCATCATATCTGACGGAGATTCAGGTATGATTGGTGTCAGGGTACCTCAGGCTCAGGATGCCCGAGAAGAAAGGTGCAACACCAATTGACGGGATGACACTGAAAGATTCTCGGGAAATGAACTATGAAGTGACTTCTGTTAACAAGAGTTCATCATTAACCCAAGAAGAGGACAAGGAGGTGTCTGGTGAACTCAACGGCAATTCACCGAGATTCCCAAAAGATGGATTTCCACCATTAAGTGAACAAGGAGATAACATTCGTCAGATCAAATGATATAGGGAAGTATGCTCGAGGAAAACATACACAATTAAACATTGGTTGAAAGGTGCGCCCGAAATATGGGTTGGGTTGCACGACCAATGTCAGAATGGTGATTCAATTAGCGAAGGACTTAGAATGAACTATCGCCCATTCACTTCAAAGCAATAGGGTTGCTAGAAGTTTTGAATTCACACGTCATAGCTCCATTGTCGGTATTCCGGTTGAAAACAATACGGGGACCAAGGAATGAACGAAGATGGCAAGTAGTATTATGATATCAAGAATTATTAAGAGGTGGTGAAATTCTCACCACATTCTTGACAAAAAGAGATGGTAATACTTCCGAGGTAAGGAAGATCAACTGCTGGGTAGCAGTGATCTCAAGGTTTACACAAAACTCGAACAAGTTGTGTTGAACGAAAGGCAATAAAGTGGTCGATGAGAACAGGAATCATCGAGGGGCAAGGATGGTATTACCCATCATGAATTCAATTGAATTCCTGGAAGAGCTCATAAGGTTGATGATGATCACGACACAATTGTCGAGAGATTTCATGCAGATGTAGTCAATCAGCGACGACATCAAGTCAAAGGAATGATGAGCAAGAGGTTATTGGAACCACGGTTACGACACAAACTCGAAACCAAGCTTGTTGTTCAAGGCGAAATGATATGACGATGAGGATCGACGTAAGCTTAGCTATCGTCGCAAATTGGTGCTCTGAGAATAAGGACCAGGTAGCACAGTTAGAATCATCACGACAATGATGTAGCCAAACAGGCTAGGAATGGCGTGATCGGGTACAAACTCGTACTAATAGAAGCTTACTAAAGAGTTGTTGAACCGTAGAGCGGACTCGGTTCAGTTATCGGTGTCTTTGAGTGTTTAATAACTCAGAGCCCGTGAAAAATTGGAATCAGTGGTAAGGTAGCACTTGATGAAGAACTCATAAGAAGTTAAGCAGTACCATGATAATCTCGAGATACCAGGGGGGTAATACTCAACACAAGATCAAAGTAAAGGTTGGACTGGGGTATTGCTCTACAGAAGACAAGTGCTTAAACCTGCACGAGAAACGTAATTTAAAGGAGAACATGGTCGGAACCACGATTGCAAAAGGCCAGATCCCAGATATAAGATGAACTTATACCAAAGGAATAATTAATTTAAGAGAAGCTTTAATGATAAGATCTACACCGAGTCCATGGGCATGAACGCAAGGTTCAAGGTCGACTCCCACTTCTCCAATGCATACCTTTTCATTCACTTCTCATTTTCGACGAAGTCGTAGTGTTGAAATTTTATCTGGTAATCACCTGAAGAATATAACTCGTGAAAACTCTCGGGTTTGCACAGTCTAGGGAAGGCCTTGGTCCAACCCATCGGTTATCTTAGGAACATACACTACAAAGTTCAGAAGTAAATAACACAAGCCCAAAAGCAGAGCATGGTTGGCCAAGCAGAGGATACAACTTAACAAGGGCATCATGTATAAGGGGAAGAACTCACAAGGTGTTCAAATGTGAAGGACACTGCCGGATAACAATCCAACAAAGGACTTGATAGTCCACAAAGGATCTGATATGAGTATCGGTACTCAACCAGAAGAGGAAGGAATGCAAATGCAACAGGTTATGGAATCATCTGAATAATTCAAAGCTTAAATAAAAAGGAATTATGATTTCCAAAACAAAGGATCAGAAGCAGACGTTCTGATCAAGGATGGATCGATTGAATATACCAGAGGCACAATCGACGACAGATAGTTTGGTCGAGAACCAGCTCACGTTTGAAAGACGTCTGAGCCGGAGAGATAATTTAAAAGGATCAACTGATGATTACGTGCATTCGCAACATATTGAGTCAACAGACTCAAAATGATAATGACAAGGAATGTCAATAAGATTTCTATACTTATGGGATTAATCATAATGAAAGTAAACAAGAAATTCCAGAGCAATAGGTTGTTGAGGATTTTTGGAATATCGGGTGGTATTTCGAAGACTTTTGTGTAACACATAAACAACTGGGGGATGAGCGGATACTCGATAATTGCAATAATTAACCGTAGGGGTATTCAGGTGACAAAGAACAACAAGGCAGTAAGCTCAAAGGATTATCGTAACAACGACGAGTTTTCAGGTTATCTTGTAATAACAAGACCAACTGGGGATGAATGTAAGAATAACAACTGCAAGTAGTTATCCATAAGGGTTTGCGGTGGAAGGGGAATTGCAAACGCGATGAACACAAGTTCTCGGGTTAACAGCGGAGAGTATCTTCAGGGTCTTCTGGTGCAGCAGACGATCATCAGTAACAAGGGGCTCTCCGGGTGAAAGTGATAACGAGATCCTATTGTTAGATTTAGTAAACTTCATTTAACCCGAATAGAGGAGAGATCAGCGTCCCAGAGTAAAGGTCGAGGAGTAAAAGATCCTAGTACCACCCAATGGCGACGTGGGCCCATGGGCCGCACAGCCATGTTAGTAAAAGTTTTGTAAAGTCTAGACTCGACTTCGGCCAAGGAGTTGGAAGGGGAATTCCTACAGGCAGTCGGCTCTGATACCAACTTGTGATGCCCCCGATTTAATCGTACACTAATCATGCACGCAAATGTGTACGATCAAGATCAGGGACTCACGGGAAGATATCACAACACAACTCTAAAACATAAATAAGTCATACAAGCATCATAATACAAGCCAGGGGCCTCGAGGGCTCGAATACAAGTGCTCGATCATAGACGAGTCAGCGGAAGCAACAATATCTGAGTACAGACATAAGTTAAACAAGTTTGCCTTTAGAAGGCTAGCACAAACTGGGGTACAGATCGAAAGAGGTGCAGGCCTCCTGCCTGGGATCCTCCTAACTACTCCTGGACGTCGTCAGCGGGCTGCACGTAGTAGTAGGCACCTCCGGTGTAGTAGGGGTCGTCGTCGACGGTGGCGTCTGGCTCCAGGGCTCCAACATCTGGTTGCGACAACCAGGTAGAAGGGAAAGGGGAAAAGAGGGAGAAAGCAACCGTGAGTACTCATGCAAAGTACTCGCAAGCAAGGAGCTACACTACATATGCATGGGTATATGTGTAAAGGGCCATATCGGTGGACTGAACTGCAGAATGCCAGAATAAGAGGGGGATAGCTAATCCTGTCGAAGACTACGCTTCTGGCAGCCTCCGTCTTGCAGCATGTAGATGAGAGTAGATTTAAGTCCTCCAAGTAGCATCTCCAAGTAGCATCTCCAGTAGCATCGCATAGCATAATCCTACCCGGCGATCCTCTCCTCGTCGCCCTGTAGAAAAGCGATCACCGGGTTGTCTGTGGAACTTGGAAGGGTGTGTTTTATTAAGTATCCGGTTCTAGTTGTCATAAGGTCAAGGTACAACTCCAAGTCGTCCTATTACCGAAGATCACGGCTATTCGAATAGATTAACTTCCCTGCAGGGGTGCACCACATTCCCCAACACGCTCGATCCCATTTGGCCGGACACACTTTCCTGGGTCATGCCCGGCTGCGGAAGATCAACACGTCGCAGCCCCACCTAGGCAAAACAGAGAGGCCAGCACGCCGGTCTAAACCTAAGCGCACAGGGGTCTGGGCCCATCGCCCATAGCACACCTGCACGTTGCGTACGCGGTCGAAAGCAGACCTAGCCTAGTGGCGTTCCAGTCCAATTCGGCATGCGCCGCTCCGTCGCTGACGTCTGAAGTGCTTCGGCTGATACCACGACGTCGGGATACCCATAACTACTCCCACGTAGATGGTTAGTGCGTATAGGCTCGTAGCCGACTCAGATCAAATACCAAGATCTCGTTAAGCGTGTTAAGTATCCGCGAACGCCGAACAGGGCCAGGCCCACCTGTCTCCTAGGTGGTCTCAACCTGCCCTGTCGCTCCGCCACAAAGTAACAGTCGAGGGCCGTCGGGAACCCAGGCCCACCTCTACCGGGATGGAGCCACCTGTCCTTTCAGCCCCCTCGTCAGAATCACTTGCGGGTACTCAATGAGCTGACCCGACTTTAGTCACCATCTGTATAGTATGTATGTATGTATAGTATATACCCGTGATCACCTCCCAAGTGATCACGGCCCGATAGTATAGCAAGGCAGACTGACAAGAATGTAGGGCCAATGATGATAAACTAGCATCCTATACTAAGCATTTAGGATTGCAAGTAAGGTATCAACAGATGTAGCGACAATGTCAGGCTATGCATCAGAATAGGATTAACGAAAGCAGTAACATGCTACACTACTCTAATGCAAGCAGTATAGAGGAGAATAGGCGATATCTGGTGATCAAGGGGGGGGCTTGCCTGGTTGCTCTGGTAAGAGAGAGGGGTCGTAACTCCGTAGTCGAACTGGTCAGCAGCAGCGTCGGTCTCGTAGTCTACCGGAGAGAAGAGGGGGAAGAAATAATGAATACAGAGCAAACAAAGCATCACAAAATATAACAAGGCAATACGCGGTGTTCGGTGTGCCCTAACGCGGTAGTAGGTGATACCGGTGAAGGGGGGAAAACATCCGGGAAAGTATTCCCGGTGTTTCGTGTTTTCGGGCAGAGGAGCCGGAGGGGGAAAGTTGCGGGTTCGATAGGTTAGGGGTGTGTGGCGGACGAACGGACCGCGTATCTGGATTCGTCTCGTCGTTCTGAGCAACTTTCATGTTGAAAATATTTTAATCCGAGTTACGGATTAAAAGATATGATTTTCTAAAGATTTTATTAATTTCTGGAATTTAATTAATTATTTAATTAATTCGAAAAATGGATTTATGACATCAGCATGATGTCATGCTGACGTCAGCAGTCAACAGAGTTGACTTGGTCAACCTGACATGTGGGTCCAGGGGGGACCCACCTGTCATCCTCTAATTAGGTTAATTAGGGTTTAGGTTAATCTAGTTACTGTTTAATTAAGCTAACATGTTAATTAGATTAATTAATTAAGGTTAATTAACTTAATTATTTATTTAATTAATTAATTAATTAAATTTATTTTTATTTTAATTATTGTTTTATTTATTTTTATATACTTTTTTTTAACGTTTTGGGGGCGGGCCCCCTTTGTCATAGGGCCCTGGGGGCTAACGTGCATGCGGTTGCCGCGGGTGCGGGCGCTGGGCGTCGGCGCCCGACTGGGCGAGCGCCCAGATCGACAGGGGGAGGCGCCGGCCACGGGCACGGCAAGCCCGGACGCTGGCTCAGGGGTGGCCATCGGCGCGCCTGGGCGCCGGCGGCCATGGCAGCGACAGCACGGGGCGAGGGGAGCAGGGCGGCCCGCTGGCCGTGGCTG
>NC_041391.1:308349381-308385435 GCF_002162155.2 Triticum dicoccoides
GAGGGGGCGGCCTGGACCGGTTTGGGCCGGCCTGGCTAGCAGCTGGGCTGACTGGCCTAGTGGGGGGGGGGGGTTCCCTTTTCTTCTATTTTGTTTTGTTTTTACCTTTTATTTAATTTACCTTTTCTGTTTTATTTTAGTTGCAGTTTATTTTTTTGTTTTAGTAAATACCAAAGTGGCACCTAAATTGTTCTTACAAATTAAGGCACAACCACAAAATGCTTCATCCCTAAATAATATAGTTTAATATTTTACAAAACACAAAAGGCATTTAATTAATTTCTTTTGCTGCTGTTTTATTTTCCTTTGAGCATTTAAACATTTTATAAAAATGTGGTTTCACCTCCATAATTACCTATGTATTATTTGGTTCACTCCGAACATTTAAATTTTAATATTTGAAAACTTTTATTGTTTGCTCGATTTTGTATTTGAAATTCGAACCGGTTTTTGAACTAACCCGAGATTAACTACAGTGACAAAGGTGACGTGGCATCATTAGTGGGGATTACTGTAGCTTAATCACCCGGGCGTCACACTGAGTAAGGACACCGCAAGATTGAACACAAAGCCATGCACTTCTCCCATTGCAAGAACTACCAATCTAGTTGGCCAAACCAAACGGATAAATCGAAGAGACTTGCAAAGATAACTCAATCATACATAAAAGAATTCAGAGAAGAATCAAATATTTTCCATAGATAATACTGGATCATAAACCCACAATTCATCGGTCTCAACAAACACACCGCAAAAAGAAGATAACATTGAATAGATCTCCACGAGAGAGGGGGAGAACATTGTATTGAGATCCAAAAAGAGAGAAGAAGCCATCTAGCTACTAGCTATGGACCTAAAGGTCTGAAGTAAACTACTCACACTTCATCGGAGGGGCTATGGTGATGATGTAGAAGCCCTACATGGTGGATGCCCTCTCCGGCGGAGCTCCGGAACAGGCCCCAAGATGGGATCTCGTGGATACAGAAGGTTGCGGTGGTGGAATTAGGTTTTTGGCTCCTTTTTTGATCATACGGGGATACGTAGGTATATATAGGAGGAAGGAGTACGTCGGCGGAGCTCCGAGGGGCCCACATGGTAGGGGGGCGCGCCCAGGGCGGAGGGGCGCGCCCTCCACCCTCGTGACCGCCTTGTGGCTTTCTTGATGGAGGGTCCAAGTCTCCTGGATCTTATCTGATGAGAAAATCACGTTCCCGAAGGTTTCATTCCGTTTGGACTCCGTTTGATATTCTGTTTCTTCGATACTGAAAAAGGCAAAAAACAGCAATTCTGGGCTGGGCCTCCGGTTAATAGGTTAGTCCCAAAAATAATATAAAAGTGGAAAATAAAGCCCATTATAGTCCAAAACAGTAGATAAAGTAGCATGGAGCAATCAAAAATTATAGATACGTTGGAGACGTATCAGAGGCCGGGTATCTGGCCAAGAAAATCAGCCATCATCTCCCGACGGCGGGACAGATCGTCCCAACCCCAGAACCCCACGAGAGGGTTGTGTTCCTCCCTCACTTTGTCCGCGGGTTAGGGTTTCCCCTCCACCCATTCGTTCGAGGCATCATGTATTACTATGGGATTGATTTTTATGATCTATCCCCAATTCCCTCCTCAACATCTCGACATTCATCATTGTGTGTGAGGCCTTTCTCCGTATCTCGCCGCACTTCGGCTTATGGCTGCAGGTCTTTAATGTGAAGCCCAAGGTTGTGAGCGGCGAGCATGCTGAGTGCGGAGGTGCCATGGTGAGCAAGATGCCCAACGTCACATGGCCCTCAGGTACCTTCAATGATTCCATCAAAGGGTGGTAGCAGAAGTGGTTCTACGTCACTGAGCCACACGGCGCGAAATGGGCCACAACTCCTGAATTTCAATCCGGAGCCCCCCTGCGGCTTATGTCCTGGCCCAAGAAGGGCCTGAACTGGTCTTCGCCCGATGAGTTGTCGGTGCTCCAGATGCGCGTCAAGGATATGGAAGACAAAAATATCAAACTTGTCAATGTAGTCCAGGTATGTTAGGTCGCCGGATTCTTCCTTGTCAACATAGGGCCTGCAATTTTTGGGAATTTGACCCAGCCAAGCACCAGACCCTGCTAGAGCTCTTTGGCTCCTCGCACAAAGACATCTGGAAGGTGCTTTTCAAGTCTGGCAAATCGTGGCCAGACTCAGCCGAGGACCGCGGGTACCAACTGTCCCGCCCTGCAAGTTCGGTAAGTCATGATATGTTGGAAAGTCATACATTTTATTCGCCTAACCCAAGGGAAATGCTTAATGTGTTATCCACAACTCTCTTAGGGCTGGACGAAGAAGGCGGGGTGGATCTACTGTCCGGCCCCACTGCCGGAAGAATCGGCCGGCCCACTTCTAATGAAGATGCTGGTCCCAGCGCCTTACAAGGCGCCGAAGAAGAAGGTCGAGAAGGAGGACAAAAAGACCAGGGGCGGCCTTCGTTGATGCAGCACTTCAGACACAATATCCGAAGACTCTGATGCCCGCTCTTCCTCCGGAGAGGACGAGGAAGAGGAGGAAGACCAATCCCCATTAAGGGGAAGAAAGAAAAGGACGGCCTCCACGTCCTTGGAGGCTGAGTCTCCTAAGAGGGAAAAAAACTCCCCTTTCGGAGGAGTCCACCGCCGCTGCCAACAACAGCCCGGAGTGGGATCCCAGGGCCCAGCCCCTGGTGAACTCGTGAGTATATAAAATCTGAACACGTTTGCACATCCAGACTCACTATGGCATGATGTTTTAATCATTGATCCATACTTTTTTGTAGTCCGGCGAGGTCCCGCACCGAACAATCCTCATCGGAGGGTTCATTGGGTTCCGATGCTATGAAAAGCGGGACACCCCCGAAGGCCCCATCCCCAAAACACGTGAACAACACGGAGGCATCGTCCAAGAGGGATCCAGGCCAAGGAGGGGGGGAGAAGACCGTCAAGGAGGCGCCAGGGGGTCAAACTTCAGGGGCCGGACACACGGGAGAAAAGGCTTTCATGGATGTCGACGGCGGAGGCCATCTCGAATTTGGCCCCCATCCGGACACAATTCCGAAGAGCGATACGACTCCAGAATCAGGAAGGCAGCCCACCTTAGCTGGAGGGGGTGTGCCCATTCCACCGGCAACCTCTGTCCAACCAGAGGTGCCGGATACCTTACCGGCGGCGCTGAAGAGCACCTCCATCATTGACGAACACCGTGCCCTTATGGGTGTGGTGATTGAGAAGATTAGTCTGCTGAGAGTGGACTGAATGAAGCCTGCATCAGCCTTATAACGGGCTTTGAGGTATGTTTTGTGAGGTTTCGAAGAATGTCATAGTATAGGTAGTAGCCCCTGATACACTATTTGGGGAAAGAAAGAACCGGACAAAGGATCAAATATATGTTCGCAGGAGACTCACTTTATGGCATCTCTCCCCCTTTTTTTCTTTATAAGCAGGCGTCTGTAGAGACTGCTGCCTCTCATATTGCAGAGTCTGGAGCGGGCCGAAGAAGAACTTGGCCAATTGAAAAAGCAGTTGGAGGATAAACAAGATATGCAAAGAACCTTGCCCGTGTTCAGCGCGAATGAGTGATTTAGTATGATAAAAATATGTGCATGGTTTGCCCTAGGGGCAATGACCGAAGTCGAGGCTCTTAAGAAGGCTGTGGCCGAGGCCGAGAAAAAGGCAGCCACAGAGCAGGCTCTTCGTGAGAAGTACGAGGCCATGGTTATTGAAGCAGAGCAAGAACTCCAAGAGGCTGTGAAGAAATGCGAGACCTTGGAGCAGAGCTTAATGGAGAAAGAGTTCGAACTCACCAAGGCTCATCAAGACGAACGCGATGCCCTGGGGGAACCCAAGGCACCCTGCAGGAAAAACAGGAGGCGAGGGAGATCGCGGCGGGTAAGGCTTTTTCTTTGGAAAGAAAGTATTTGAGAAGAAAATCAATTTGCTAATTTGAATTCTGATTTCTCCAGGGGTATTTGCGGAGCTGCCACACAGCATATCTGATGCCGGCCAATTCTAGTGAGCCGAAGAAAGGAGCACTACGGAGAAGCTCTTCTGGTCGCAGTATCTAGCGCCAAATTATCCAGTGCCTTTTGCCGATCAACTGAAACAACTGATCTAACTGCATAAGTTGGCCGAACTAGCCATGAAGGGTTTAATTATCCGGCTATGGCCCGCCGAGCCGATTCCAATCAGCTACTTCAGGATCGTGAAGCGGCTTGTGAGTGCCTGCCCTCGACTTGAAGTCATCAAGTGGTTGGTCTGTAAGGAAGGCACGTGAATGGCCTTCGCCCGTGCAAAGGTGCACTGGGCGAAGATGGATGCTGAAAAGCTAACGACCGAGGGACCGCCGAAGGGGAAGGAGCACCGCAAGCTCGAGTTATATTATGATAGTGTCCTGAAAGGATCCCGCCTTGCGGCGGAGCAATGCACCAAGGACATTATATTTACATGAGTCATGTTGTCCTTTGTAATGTTAAACAAGGTCATTTTTATTATTGATTGCCTATTATTTGAAAGTTTTTCCTCCTGCATGGCCGTTTTATATATTAATCCTGAGAGTTGGCCAGTCATCAGCTTCTGCCCCCCCATGTAGAAAGTATCGGGGTGTTCGGGATAAACCTAAGCACTCTTTATGCCAGTTTTGGGTCCTTGAAGGAGGTGTTTAGCGCAACGAACTAGGAAATCGTACTATAAGGCTTTATCACTCTCACTTAGCCATAGGAGTTTGACAAAAGGAAGGTAGGTGCAGCCCCTGGTGTTTGGAAGACCGCACGAGGGGCTCTATAAGCACCTGGTCGGAAGAAAAGCCGATCCATCGCACACTGCATTAGTTATCGCATAATGCGGAAGAAATCCTTAAAGACATGACAACCTCTCGAACAGCTGACCAGCTCTCGCCATATCATGACAGTCAGTTTTCGGCTTTCTCTGCTAAGGGGCTCGTCCGGAAGAACCGGGACACAACCGCAGTAGTTCCCCCTGTTCCGCCTTAGCCGATATAGCGGAACGTAAGGCAGCAAAACATGGGAGCCGGGCAAACCCAACTATTAACCCAAGACATGATTCGGAGCTGATGCATATAATACTATAAGTTTGGGGTGCCGAACGACCGTGAAGGTGCTCGGACTTTATTGCCGTATTATGGGTACAATGAAGCCCCTGGAATATTAAGGCATATCGTGATTTACAGATGCCATTTGACAAAGAGTGTCAATAAGAAACAAAAGCAGATAAGCGTTATATGAAGCCACATGTTGTAATTGAATAACACGTTGATGCGTATGACTACAGGTAATGTGATAAAAATAAATATGACTTCAGAACCTGCTAAGACCAGGCGGGAGGAGGTTGTGTGCGGATCCGGAGTGTAGTCGGATGGTCATCGAGGTGAATATCTAAGGATTCCCTTATGCATTCAAGTTGTTTCCATGTCGCCAGTCCTGGCCTACGCAAAAGTGAACCTGCAAAGAAAATGCAAGAAACATTTGTGTGCCATGGAGAGGTTGAGCCACAGTGTGTGGCCTATCCTAGCTTTTGCCTCCGTTTACTGCCAGAGTGTTTTAATTGAGCTCCAGACAAGCCAGGCTATCCTGCCGCGAAGTAGTTTGGACTCCCTTGACGGTGTCTTGGAGCTTGCCATCGACTCGAGGTTCGATTGAAAGATGCCACTCGTTGCTTCTGCTGTTAAGGCGGCTGTATACTCTTCGGCATAGAGGGGGAGTTTGGCCTTGCCATTAACTGTTATGACGCCGCGCGAACTGGGCATCTTGAGCTTACAGTAGGCATAATGTGGCACTGCGTTGAATCAAGCAAACGCGGTTCGTCCGAGCAGTGCATGATAATTACTACGAAAAGGGACGATGTCGAAGATTAACTCTTCGGTACGGTAATTGTCTGGTGAGCCGATGACTACCTCCAGGGTGATGGAGCCTGTACAACAGGCCTCCACACCTGGTATAACACCCTTGAGTATAACACCCTTGAAGGTGGTTTTAGTTGCCTTGATTATCGAAAGATCAATGCCCATCTTGCGCACTGTGTCCTGATACAGCAGGTTTAGACTGCTGCCTCCGTCCATAAGGACTCGTGTGAGGTGGAATTCGTCAATTATTGGGTCAAGGACTAGTGCGGTTGAATTGCCCTGATTGGTATTGTCCGGACGATCCGTATGGTCGAATGTTATCGGCCATAGTTTATATTGTGGGGCGACTGGCTCCGTTAAGTCAACATCCCTAAGAGTGCACATCCGTTCCAGCTTGGGAATGTGGGTGGCGTTTATCATGTTCACCATTTTGATTTGCGGGGGAAATTTCTTTTGCCCTCCTGTGTTTGGTGATCGGGGCTCCTCGTCGTCGTTGTTGCTTTGAGACCCCTTCTCCTTGTTTTCGGCACCTGACCTGCCGGCTTGTTTGAAGACCCAACATTCTCTGTTGGTATGATTGGCTGGTTTTCTTGGGGTGCCATGAATTTGGCATGGATGATCAAGTATGCGGTCCTGACTGGACGGGCCCGAATTGTTCTTTTTGAATGGCTTTTTCCGCTGACAGGACTTAGAGCCACTGAATCCGGCATTGACGGCCGTGTCTTCAGCGTTATCGCTATTATTGCGACGCTTGTGTTTGTTGCGTCGGGGCTTGCCGTTGCTATCTCTGGCCTATGATGTGCCAGGATTGCTTAGTGTGCTGCTGCTACGAGCCAACCAGCTATCCTCGCCCGCACAAAAGCGGGTCATGAGTGTCGTGAGGGCTGCCATGGACTTCGGATTTTCTTTGCCGAGATGTCGGGCGAGCCACTCATCACAGACGTTATGCTTAAAGGCCGCTAGGGCTTCGGCATCCGGACAGTCGACAATTTGGTCTTTTTGTTAGGAACCGAGTCCAAAATTTCCCGGCTGACTCTCCGGGCTGTTGGGTTATGCGACTTAAATCATCAGCATCCGGTGGTCGCACATAAGTGCCCTGGAAGTTATCCAGGAATGCATGTACCAGGTTCTCCCAACTTCCAATGGAGTTTGCCGGCAAACTATTCAGCCAATGCTGAGCCGGTCCCTTGAGTTTTACTGGGAGGTACTTGATGGCGTGTAGATCATCCCCATGGGCTGTGTGGATTTGGAGAAAGAAATCTTCTACTCGTACCGCAGGGTCTGTAGTCCCATCGTAGGGCTCGATATTTACGGGCTTAAACCCTTCTGGGAATTCATGATCCATTACTTCGTCAGTGAAGCATGGGGGGTGTGCGGTGCCTCTATGTCGGGCTACATCACGACGCAGTTCAAGTGAGTCTGGTCTGTTGTATTTGGCCCGGCTGGATTTGTATTTAGTATATCCGGCGTGACGGTCACCGTCACGCGTTTGGGCGCGCCCCCGTGACCCGTAGATTGATATTGAATCTCCTGCTTTGTTTTCCAATTTGTCTCGCAGGTCATGCGTATAGCCCCGGGCCTTCGTGTTTTTGTTTGTTTGGCGACGGGGTGCGGGCTGGTGTTTGGGCTGATATGCCGCTTTGTCTCGGCCACGAGGTGGACGACCAGCCGCATCCTGCGTTGGTAGTGTAGGCTCTAGTGCCTCCTCCTCGATCGAGTTGAGGTAACAACCTACACTTTGGGTAACTTTTGGTTGGGCGCCAGAGTCCGTATTCCTCGGCTACCAAGACCTCGGACCATCTATCAGTTAGCAGATCTTGATCAGCTTGAAGCTGCTGCTGCTTTTTCTTCAGGCTTTTTGTAGTGGCTATAAGCCGACGCTTGAAACGCTCCTGCTCAACGGGGTCCTCAGGCACGATGAATTCGTCATCGCCGAGGCTCACCTCATCTTTGGAGAGGGGCATGTAATTGTCATCCTCCGAGTCTCCATCTATTGCCTGTTTATAAGGGCTAACTTGCCCATCCTCCCATCCGGCTTGCTTAAAGCTTGGTTGGGCGGGATCGTTTTCGTCTTCGGCACCATCCGGACTGCTATTGTCTCTTGTGTTAGTATCGCCATTTTCGCTATCGCGGGGCTTAGAGCGGCGCCGCCGGTGCTTAGATTGCTTCTCAAGGGGGTTATCCTTCGTTGCCTCGTCACCATTGCTTTCTTTGGGTGTGTTAAGCGTATATATATATATATATATATATATATATATATATATATATATATGTATATATATATATATATATATCATATGATGAGGTGGCTATCCAGCGCCCTGTGGTCGTCTATACCGTTGATGTCTTCGGAGTCGAAATCAAGCATGTCGGTTAAGTCATCGATAGTGGCTATTAAGTGGGTGGTGGGTGTGGAACGAATTCCTTCATCGTCCGCTTCCCACTCAAGCCGGACATAGTTCGGCCAAGAGTCTCCTGACAGCGAGAGAGATTTCAGTGAATTTAGTACGTCGCCCAAGGTCGAGTGCTAAAAGATATCCGCGGAGGTAAACTCGATGATCGGTGCCCAATCAGATTCGATAGGCACGGATGCACGCGGTTCGGAGCCTATGGCCGAAGACGAGTCCGAGGGTCCGATGACACAGACCTCATTGGAGGCGAAGTCTGTGTTCGGCTCTATCGCCGATGAGTGTGCGGCCTCTGTGGCGGGGTCTATCCATCCGTCGTCGGATGGCACAGTCTGCTCCAGATATAAGCCCAGGGCAGCTGCAGGTGCGTTCTCCTGAACACCGTCCGATGGAAGATCTAAGTCATGCTCATCGTGACTGTACGACTCTCCCGTCATGGGTTCGACTCTGTCGAAGATCAAGTCTCTGCGGATGTTGTCAATGTAGTTCAGGCTTCCAAACCTGACCTGATGGCCAGGGGCGTAGCTATCGATCTGCTCCAGATGGCCAAGCGAGTTGGCCCGCAGTACGAAGCCGCCGAATACGAAGATCTGTCCGGAAAGGTAAACCTCACCCTGTATCGCATCGTTGTGGATAATTGAAGGAGCCATCAAGCCTTACCATGACGACACAGTGGAACTCTCAATGAAAGCACCAATGTCTGTGTCAAAACCGGCAGATCTCGGGTAGGGGGTCCCGAACTGTGTGTCTAAGGCTAATGGTAACAGGAGGCGGGGGACACAATGTTTACCCAGGTTCGGGCCCTCTCGATGGAGGTAATACCCTACTTTCTGCTTGATTGATCTTGATAATATGAGTATTACAAGAGTTGATCTACCACGAGATCGTAGAGGCTAAACCCTAGAAGCAAGCCTATGATTATGATTGTTGTCATCCTATGGACTAAACCCTCTGGTTTATATAGATACCGGAGGGGGCTAGGGTTACACAGAGTCGGTTACAGAGAAGGAAATCTACATATCCGAATTTCCAAGCTTGCATTCCTCGCAAAGGAGAGTCCCACCCAGACACGGGACGAAGTCTTCAATCTTGTATCTTCATAGTACAACAGTCCAGCACAAGTACATAGTCTGGCTGTTCGAGGAGCCCCTAATCCAGGACTCCCTCAGCGGGGTCTCCCATCAATACTCCTAGCTTCCTCATCAACGTCATTCTTCTCCACGAGTATCGTCATTTCTTCCTCATATCCATCGCATGTAGACTTGAGTTCTTCCTCTAACTCCGTGTTCCTGGTCATTGCCTTCTTCAGATCTATCATGCATGCGCACATCTGGTTCTTCTGGCGTCGAATGTGCTGGTTTAACTCCTGGAAGAAAGTTGCAATGGATCTATCCTTCCTGGTGCTAATCATCTCCCATTGCTCATCTCGGCGCCAAACAAATCTGGTAGATAGTATCCTTGAGATCCTTGTGGTAAACTTCTCCAATGCGCCCCATGGTGATGTTGGCTGCCATGCTCTTTCCTAGACTCCAGGTTGGTGCATCAAAGGAAAACTCTATGGGCTCAGTGACTGGAATGAATGTCCTTCCTGGAACTTGAACTCGAATCATCCAACGCTCCTCTTCTGGTAAAGTGGCGATGTAGGTCCAGTTGAAGCTTGGTATTCCAATGTTCAGGTATCTAGTGACTTCCTTAAAGTGTCGTCCAAAAGGAGTGTCTTCATCTGGTTCTGTGAACTTGTTCCTTGCATCTGCCATCCTAAAGAGTAGAAAAGGGAGAGGAGTCAGAAATGAGAAGAGAGTAGTGATCTAGGGCTTTAGCTTAGTGGTCGTGGCCTAAAGTCAGCGTGTGCTTTGATACCATCTTGTAGCGACCGGACCTCAGACAGTCCGATCTCTGTGCATCAGTGTCATCCCTGGATCGGTAATGCTGACACGCACAGTACTTGAGGATTTATAACAGAGTAGCAATCACACACTTATTACATCGAATGTCTCAAAATAGAACTTATTACAATAATATGGCTTAAGTCCATCTAAAATCGATAACAACGGAAGCCTTGAAAGATAAACTGAGTCCATCAACTCCAACGGCTTCACTGAGTGAAAGACAATGACCTATGGCACCTTACTCGTCTTTTGAAAAGTCTGCAACATGAACGTTGCAGCCCGAAACGGGTCAGCACATGGAATATGCTGGCAATGTAACACATAGAGTAATGAACAGGATAAATACTATCACTACATGCATATATGGCTGGTGGAAATCTCTATGGTTATAGTTTTGCATAAAGCCAATATTTCCCTACAACAAAGGAATAAATTTTATTTAACTATCATGGTGGTTGTTAAACATTGAGAAGGTTCCTCCAACTCAATCCCAATTAAGCATCATCATTAACCCAACCAAATTATATTTATAGTGATGAGATCAACATGATAATCCAGGAACTAGATACTCAAGACGTCCGTAACTGGGGACATGGCTAACCATGATTAGTTTATAAATTCTGCATAGGTTTGCGCACTTTTCCTCACAAGACTCGAATGCATCCATGGTTGTAGATTCGGGATACAGTCTTTCTGAAGCATTAACTCTCTACTCTGGGTAGACAGTACCACCTACAACCCACTACATCTGCTAGTCTACCTCTTCAAGAGCTTCACGCAACTTACTCAACTATGCCAGAGCCCATAATGGCTTGTGGCTACACACGGAAGTCTCTAGCATGAAAAATCTTATGATCCCTTTGAGCCTGGGGAGCGGACCGTAGGATGACCACGCGGGTACTCCGGGATACCTAGGATAACACTAGATTCTCCAGGTGCGCTGACAACCACTGGGTACTCCAGGGTGCCTTCAAGCAATCCACTCAGATGTATATTTAAGTAGCCACCTTAATTTAACCATTAATTAACAATACTCACATCTGTCATGGATACACTCACCCAAACCACGTCTACGAGCATAGCATAGCAGTATAAGCAACGTAGAAGTAACTCCCAAAGGATTGATAATAAACAGGGCAATAGGTTCTACCTCATGATCTACTTCCCAAAAGCCACATATTAATCAGATCCTAACCATGCAATTGTTTGAGGATTGATCTAATGCGATAAAACTGGATAGTAAAGAGGTATGATCAAATGTTACTTGCCTTGCCGATGATCCGTGAAACCTAGAGACTCGTAGTAGCACGCTTCGCACTCCGGGTACTCTATCGCAACAAACAAGCATACAATAAGCACTGGCCTAGAAGCGAGGCTAACACTCAAGTAAGAGATCTAACCAGAAAGTTCAACTTAAGAACTCCGGTTTGCAAAAAGAATCAAATCAAACGAAGCAACGAAACTCAAACTGCGAAAGAAACAAGATTCGTCTACTAATCTGGACTAAAGTCAAATTTTAGGGTAGGAAAATCTTGTTCAAGCTGATTAGACAGAAATAGGGCTTCGAGATGAAGATCTAGGCGCTTGAATCGCCTGATTCCGATAAACGAGCGAAAAGATAAACTAAAACGAATATCAGGGCAGAAATCGCGATCGAAAATAATCGCGGAAAAACCCTGGAAAAAGAAAAACTGACGAACAGGCTAACGAACGAACGTTCACTGTCTGCGGCTAATGAGTGAAAACCGTTCATTAAAACGAACGTATGAACGGGCGTTCGCTAAATAACTAAACCGAGGAAAAAAAATAAAAATCGATCCAAAATATAATAACTGAGGGTTTTGGAAAAAACCAAACGGTTTTCTAAGAAAAACCGGCGGCAGCGGGGTCAGGACGGCGACGGGACGATAGCGGCTCCGGTGATGGCCGGCGGCGGCGACTGGTGGCGGGGCAGCGGCGGGTGGCGGTGGGGTCAGCGGGCGGCTCCGAGGGACGGCGGTGTCGCTGCAGGAGGCGGCGGCGTCGGCGACTCGCGGTGGCGGCTAGGGTTAGCGGGGTCCCGGGCGGGCCTTTTAAGAGGGCCGGCCGGAAGAGTCCGGGTCGGGTACGGCCCAGCTAAGTCGGTTCTCTATTTTCTTTAACAATTACGCGCAGAAAAACAAAGAAACGAAATACTAAACGGACTCCAAAAATCCTAAAATAAATTTTCTCCGTCCTCTAAAAATATAGCGGACAAAGCAAACATTTATTTCGGCCTCTAATGCAAATTGGAAAAACGCATTTTTTCCTAATTCAAATAAAATAGCGATAAAACTCTGAATAAAATTCTTATTTGATTTTAATGTTTAACCACCAATATTTCTTTATTTTGGGAAAGTCATTTTATCACCTCTCTTTTATTTTCATAAAAGAAATATTCGAAGAGTCGAGATCTGACGAATTGTGGGTTTATGATTAAGTTTATCTATGAGAAATATTTGAATCTGCTCCAAATTCTTTTATGTATGATTGGTTATCTTTGCAAGTCTCTTTGAATTATCAGTTTGGTTTGGCCTACTAGATTGATCTTTCTTGCAATGGGAGAAGTGTTTAGCTTTGGGTTCTATGAGAAATATGTGTCCTTTCCCAGTGAAAGCAGGGGCAGAAGGGCACATATTGTATTGTTGCCATCGAGGATAAAAAGCTGGGGTTTATATCATATTGCTTGAGTTTATTCCTCTACATCATGTCATCTTGCCTAACACGTTACTCTGTTCTTATGAACTTAATACTCTAGATGCATGCTGGATAGCGCTCGATATGTGGAGTAATAGTAGTAAATGGAGAACCGTTTCGGTCTACTTGTCGCAGACGTGATGCCTATAGACATGATCATGCCTAGATATTCTCATAACTATGCATTTTTATATCAATTGATCGACAGTAATTTATTCACCCACTGTAATACTTATGCTATCTTGAGAGAAGCCACTAGTGAAACCTATGGTCCCCGGGTCTATTTTCTATCATATAAGTTTCCAATCTACTTTATTTTGC
This sequence comes from Triticum dicoccoides, assembly GCF_002162155.2. NCBI lineage: Eukaryota > Viridiplantae > Streptophyta > Magnoliopsida > Poales > Poaceae > Triticum > Triticum dicoccoides. The sequence continues at coordinate 308,362,573 of NC_041391.1, forward strand.
AATCTTTACTTTTCAATCTATATCATAAAAATACCAAAAATACTTGTCTTATCTTATTATCTCTATCATATCTCACTTTCGCAAGTGGCCGTGAAGGGATTTACATCCCCTTTATCACGTTGGTTGTGAGGTTCTTGTTTGTTTGTGTAGGTACGAGGGAAATACTTACGCTACTTTGCTGCATCACCCTTTCCTCTTCAAGGGAAACCAACGAAGTGCTCAAGAGGTAGCAACAAGGATTTCTGGTGCCGTTGCCGGGGAGGTCTTCGCTCAAGTCAAGGCATATCAAGTACCCATCACAAACTCTTCTCCCTCGCATTACATTATTTGCCACTTGCCTCTCGTTTTCCTCTCCCCCACTTCATCCTTGCCGTTTTATTTGCCCTCTCTTTTCCGTTCGCCACTCTTTCGCTTGCCTCTTTTGTGCCTGTTTTCCCATACGGCCTTTCCTAAAAACGCTGATCTTCACCTTAGAAGGTTAGAAGAGATCGAAAGCAACGTTATAAGCTTTATGAATATACAATTTGAGCATAATAATTTCTTTAGAAACGAGCTTAAAGAAGCTTTATGGAATACATGAATAAACAGCTTGATGATATGTCTAAGGAATTTTATGGTTTGCATTCTCAGATTTCTCGTCTTGAAAAATCAATATGCCAAATTTCTGATAAGCAAGCCACCTTAGTTAATAAGATGGCCGCCAAACCAGAAGGGTTAGAGGGAAATAATGATGAAGATCTAAAAGTGACTGCTGTGTCCCCTATTAAATCTTTGTTTTGCAATATGAATCTTGATAATGATGGGACTGGAGATGAGTCAACTTTAGTTGAAAGGCATCCCAATAATTCGGAGTTTTTAGATCTTGCTGCTAAATTTTGTAAAAGTGGGATTGGAGAGGTCAAAACTTTACATAGCAATGAACCCACTATTTTGGATTTCAAGGAATTTAATTATGATAATTGTTCTTTAGTAGATTGTATTTCCTTGTTGCAATCTGTGTTGAATTCTCCTCATGCTTATAGTTAAAATAAAGCTTTTACCAAACATATGTTTGATGCTTTGATGCAATCTTATGAAGAACAACTTGAATTAGAAGTTTCTATCCCTAGAAAACTTTATGATGAGTGGGAACCTACTATTAAAATGAAAATTAAAGATCATGAATACTATGCTTTGTGTGATTTGGGTGCTAGTCTTTCCACGATTCCAAAAACTTTATGTGATGTGCTAGGTTTCCGTGAATTTGATGATTGCTCTTTAAACTTGCACCTTGGGGATTCCACTATTAAGAAACCTATAGGAAGGATTAATTATGTTCTTATAGTTGAAAATAGGAATTATGTTCCCGTAGATTTTATTGTTCTTGATATAGATTGCAATTTTTTATGTCCTATTATTCTTGGTAGACCTTTCCTTAGAACGATTGGTGCAATTATTGATATAAAGGAAGGAAATATTAGATCCCAATTTACATTAAGGAAAGGCATGGAAAACTTTCCTAGAAATAAAATTAAATTACCTTATGAATCTATTATGTGAGCCATTATGAATTGAATGCCAAAGATGGCAATACCTAGATATATTCTCGCTTTTATGCCTAGCTAGGGGCGTTAAATGATAGTGCTTGTTGGGAGGCAACCCAATTTTATTTTGGTTCCTTGCTTTTTGCTTCTGTTTAGTAATAAATAATAATCTAGCCTCTGCTTAGATGTGGTTTTATGTTTTAGTTAGTGTTTGTGCCAAGTAGAACCTATAGGATAATCTTGGGTGATAGTTAATTTGATCTTGCTTAAAAACAGAAACTTTTGCACGCGCGAGAATAATTTTAATAAATCACAAAAACTTGACTTTTAGTTGATTCATTTTGAAGTATATCAATAGACAAATTTCCTTGGACTTCCTATTTTTGTAGGAGTTTTAGAGTTCCAGAAGTATTCGAAAGTTACAGATTGCTACAGACTGTTCTGTTTTTGACAAATTCTGTTTTTCGTGTGTTGTTTGCTTATTTTGATGAATTTATGACTAGTATTGGGGGGTATGAAGCATAGAGAAGTTGGAATACAGTAGGTTTAACACCAATGTAAATAAAGAATGAGTTCATTATAGTACCTTAAGTGGTGGTTTTTCTTTCTTGCACTAACGGAGCTCATGAGATTTTCTGTTGAGTTTTGTGTTGTGAATTTTTCATGTTTTGGGTAAAGATTTGATGGACTATGGAATAAGAAGTGGCAAGAGCCTAAGCTTGGGGAAGCCCTTGGCACCCCAAGATAATTCAAGAACAACCAAAATCCTAAGCTTGGGGATGCCCCGGAAGGCATCCCCTCTTTCGTCTTCGTCTATCGGTAACTTTACTTGGAGCTATAATTTTATTCACCACATGACACGTTTTTTGCTTGGAGCGTCTTGTAAGATATGAGTCTTTGATTTTTAGTTTACCACAATCATCCTTGCTGTACAAATCTTTCGGGATAGACACATATGATCCGGAATTATTAGAATACTCTATGTGCTTCACTTATATCTTTTGAGCTAGACAATTTTGCTCTAGTGCTTCACTTATATCTTTTAGAGCACAACGGCGGTTTTATTTTGTAGAAATTATTGATCTCTCATAGTTCACTTATATTATTTTGAGAGTCTTTTAGAATAGCATGGTATTTTCTTTGGTTATAAAATTGGTCCTAGAATGGTGGGCATCCAAGTTGGGTATAATAAAAACTATCATAAAAAGTGCATTGAACACTGTGATCAATTTGATGCTTGATAATTATTTTGAGATATAAAGGTGGTAATTTTAGAGTCATGCTAGTTGGGTAATTATGAAATTGAGAAATACTTTTGTTAAAGTTGGAAAGTCTCGTAGCATGCATGTATGGTAAAAGTTGTGTAACAAATTTGTAGCATGAGATGCTCTTTTGATTGCCTTTCTTATGAGTGGAGGTCGGGATCGCGTGACGGTTAACTCCTACCAACCCTTCCCCTAGGAGCATGCGTAGTAGTATTTTGCTTCGAGGGCTAATAAACTTTTGCAATAAGTATATGAGTTCTTTATGACTAATGTGAGTCCATGGATTACACACTCTTACCCTTCCACCATTGCTAGCCTCTACGGTACCGTGCATTGCCCTTTCTCACCTTGAGAGTTGGTGCAAACTTCGCCGGTGCATCCAAGCCCCGTGATACGATACATTCTATCACACATAAACCTCCTTATATCTTCCTCAAAACAGCCACCATACCTACCTATTATGGCATTTCCATAGCCATTCCAAGATATATTGCCATGCAACTTTCCACCATTCCGTTTATTATGACACGCTCCATCATTGTCATATTGCTTTTACATGATCATGTAGTTGACATCATATTTGTGGAAAAGCCACCTTCATAATTTTTCATACATGTCACTCTTGATTCATTACATATCCCGGTACACCGCCGGAGGCACTCATATACAGTCATATTTTGTTCTAGTATCAAGTTGTAATTCATGAGTTGTAAGTAAATAGAAGTGTGATGCTCATCATTATTAGAGCATCGTCCTGTGAAAAGAAAGGCCAAAAAAAGAGAAATGCCAAAAAAATAAAGCCAAATAAAAAAAGATAAAGGCCAAAAAAAGGGGACAATGTTACTATCTTTTTCCACACTTGTGCGTCAAAGTAGCACCATGATCTTTATGATAGAGAGTCTCTTATTTTGTCACTTTCATATACTAGTGGGAATTTTTCATTATAGAACTTGTCTTGTATATTCCAATGATAGGCTTCCTCAAAGTGCCCTAGGTCTTCGTGAGCAAGCAAGTTGGATGCACACCCACTTAGTTTCTTTTGTTGAGCTTTCATACATTTATAGCTCTAGTGCATCCGTTGCTTGGCCATCCCATTACAGGTCGAGTGGCTAAGTGGGCCATTGAGCTTGGACCCCATGGTATGAAGTATGTGCCAAGGATAGCTATCAAATCTCAGGCTCTTGTGGACTTCATCGATGATTGGATAGAGTTGCAGACTGCTACCTCTTGAGCTTGCGTTGGTTTTCCCTTGAAGAGGAAATGGTGATGCAGCAAAGTAGCGTAAGTATTTCCCTCAGTTTTGACAACCAAGGTATCAATCCAGTAGGAGACAACGCACAAGTCACTAAATACCTGCACAAACAATCAACCACTTGCACCCAACGTGATAAAGGGGTTGTAAATCCCTTCACGGTCACTTGTAAAAGTGAGATCTGATAGAGATAGATAAACGGTAAAGTAAATATTTTTGGTATTTTTGATTTATAGATTGGAAAGTAAAGATTGCAAAATAGTAGATCGGAAACTAGCAAGATGTAAACGAGATTAATAATATGGAAAAGAGACACGGGGCCATAGGTTTCACTTGTGGCTTTTCTCAAGATAGCATATATTATGGTGGGTGAAGAAATTACTGCCGAGCAATTGATAGAAAACTGCATAGTTATGATGACTTCTAAGGCAATGATCATGAACATAGGCATCACGTCCGTGTCAAGTAGACTGACTCCTGCCTGCATCTACTACTATTAATCCACACATCAACCGCTATCCAGCATGCATCTAGAGTATTAAGTTCATAAAGAACGGAGTAACGCTTTAAGAAAGATGACATGATGTAGAGGAATTAACTCAAGCAATATGATGAAAACCCCATCTTTTTACCCTCGATGGCAACAATACAATACGTGCCTTGCTGCCCCTACTGTCGGTGGGAAAGGACACCGCAAGATTGAACCCAAAGCTAAGCACTTCCCCCATTGCAAGAAAGATCAATCTAGTAGGCCAAACTAAACCAATAATTCGAAGAGACTTGCAAAGACATCAAGTCATGCATATAAGAATTCAGATAAGAACCAAATAATATTCATAGATAATCTTGATCATAAATCCACAATTCATCGGATCTCGGCAAACACACCACAAAAGAATATTACATCGAATAGATCTCCAAGAACAACGAGGAGAACATGGTACTGAGAATCAAAGAGAGAGAAGAAGCAATCTAGCTAATAGCTATGGACCCGAAGGTCTGTGGTAAACTACTCATGCTTCATCGGAGAGGTAATGGTGTTGATGTAGAAGCCCTTCATGATCGAATCCCCCTCCGGAAGGACACCGGAAAAGGCTCCTAGATGAGATCTCACGGGTACAGAAGGTTGCGGCAGTGGAAAAGTGGTTTCATGGCTCCCCTGGATGTTTTCACGGTATAAGAGTATATATAGGAGAAGGAACTAGGTTAGGGGAGGTATGAGGGGCCCATAAGGGTGGGGGCCACGCCCTACCCCCTAGGCGCGCCCTCCTTACTCATGGCTTCCTTGTTGTGTCCCGACTTCATCTCCAAGTGTTCTGGTTTTCTTTCAGTTGAAGAAAGATCATCGCAAAGGTTTCATTCTGTTTGGACTCTGTTTGGTATTCCTTTTCTACAAAACTTTAAAATAGGCAAAAAAACAGAAACTGGCACTGGGCCTTCGGTTAATAGGTTAATCCAGAAAATAATATAAAATAGCATAATAATGCCTATTAAACATCTAAAACAAATAATATAATAGCATGGAACAATAAAAAATTATAGATACGTTGGAGACGTATAAAGCATCCCCAATCTTAATTCCTGCTCGTCCTCGACTAGGTAAATGATAAAAACAGAATTTTTTATGTGGAATACTACCTAACATATTTATCCATGTAATTTTCTTTATTGTGGCATGAATGTTCATATCTGAAAGATTCAAGACAAAAGTTTAATATTGACATAAAAATAATAATACTTCAAGCATACTAACAAAGCAATCATGTCTTCTCAAAATAACATGGCCAAAGAAATCTATCCCGACAAAGTCATATAGTCTGTCTATGCTCTATCTTCATCACACAAAATATTTAAATCATGCACAACCCCGATGACAAGCCAAGCAATTGTTTCATACTTTTGATGTTCTCAAACTTTTTCAATCTTCATGCAATACATGAGCGTGAGCCATGGACATAGCATTATAGGTGGAATAGAATGGTGGTTGTGGAGAAGACAAAAAGGAGAAGATAGTCTCACATCAACTAGGCGTGTCAATGGGCTATGGACATGCCCATCAATAGATATCAATGTGAGTGAGTAGGGATTGCCATGCAATGGATGCACTAGAGCTATAAGTGTATGAAAGCTCAAAAAGAAAGTAAGTGGGTGTGCATTGATACGTCTCCAACGTATCTATAATTTTTGATTGCTCCATGCTACCTTATCTACTGTTTTGGACTATATTGGGCTTTATTTTCCACTTTTATATTATTTTTGGGACTAACCTATTAACCGGAGGCCCAACCCAGAATTGCTGTTTTTGCCTATTTCGGTGTTTCAAAGAAACGGAATATCAAACGAAGTCCAAACGGAATGAAACCTTCGGGAACGTGATTTTCTCACCGAACATGATCCAGGAGACTTGGACCCTACTCCAAGACGTAACAGAGGCGGTCAGGAGGGTGGGGGCGTCCCCCCTATGGCGCGCCCCCTGCCTCGTGGCCCCCCTGTTGCTCCACCGACATACTCCTTCCTCCTATATATACCTACGTATCCCCAAACGATCAGAACAGGAGCCAAAACCTAATTCCACCGCTGCAACCTTCTGTATCCACGAGATCCCATCTTGGGCCCTGTTCCGGAGCTCCGTCAGAGGGGGCATCCACCATGGAGGGCTTCTACATCAACACCATAGCCCCTCCTATGAAGTGTGAGTAGTTTACTTCAGACCTTTGGGTCCATAGCTAGTATCTAGATGGCTTCTTCTCTCTTTTTGGATCTCAATACAATGTTCGTCCCCTCTCTCGTGGAGATCTATTAGATGTAATCTTGTTTTTGTGGTGTGTTTGTTGAGACCGATGAATTGTGGGTTTATGATCCAGTTTATCTATGAACAATATTTGAATCTTCTCTGAATTCTTTTATGTATGATTGAGTTATCTTTGCAAGTCTCTTCGAATTATCCTTTTGGTTTGGCCAACTAGATTGGTAGTTCTTGCAATGGGAGAAGTGCTTCGCTTTGGGTTCAATTTTGCGGTGTCCTTTCCCAGTGATAGAAGAGGCAGCAAGGCACGTATTGTATTGTTGCCATCGAGGATAACAAGATGGTTTTTTTTATCATATTGCATGAATTTATCCCTCTACATCATGTCATCTTACTTAAGGCGTTACTCTGTTTGTAACTTAATACTCTAGATGCATGATGGATAGCGGTCGATGAGTGCAGTAATAGTAGTAGATGCAGAATCGTTTCGATCTACTTGTCTCGGACATGATGCCTATATACATGATCATACCTAGATATACTCATAACTATACTCAATTCTGTCAATTGCTCAATAGTAATTTGTTCACCCACCGTAGAATATTTATGCTCTTGAGAGAAGCCACTAGTGAAACCTATGGCCTCCGGGTCTATTCTCATCATATCAATCTCTATTGTTTTATTACTTGCTTTGGTTTTACTTTGCCTTTTACTTTTTACTTTGCATCTATCTATCAAAAATACCAAAAATATTATTTATCATCTCTATCAGATCTCACTCTCGTAAGTGACCGTGAAGGGATTGACAACCCCTAATCGCGTTGGTTGCGAGTAGCTATCGTTTTATGTAGGTACGAGGGACTTGTGCGTGGTCTCCTACTGGATTGATACCTTGGTTCTCAGAAACTGAGGGAAATACTTACGCTACTTTGCTGCATCATCCTCTCCTCTTCGGGGAAATCCAACACAGTGCTCAAGAGGTAGCAAGAAGAATTTCTAGCGCCGTTGCCGGGGAGGCTCACGCAAGCAAGTTAACAATACCAAGTACCCATCACAATCCCTATCTCTCGCATTACATTATTTGCCATTTGCCTCTCGTTTTCCTCTCCCCAACTTCACCCTTGCCGTTTTATTCGCCCTCTCTTTCCCAATCTCCTCCTCTTTTTCGTTCGCCTTCTTCCGTATGTATCTTTGTTTGTGTTTCCATGTGCCCTCTATTTGCTTGCATCTTTGCTTGCTAAAAATCTATTGATATGGATCCACTTAAAGTTTTCTACTTGGATCATCTTCGATCCTTATGCCCTCATGCTGAAACCCCAACTAGCCTAGTTGATGGGAAATCTTTAGATGAGCATGCTCATTTTGTGCATCATCGTTTGTCTAAAAAAGGGAGGCTCTTATGGTATCATATAAATAGTTTGCTATGCTATGCTTGTAATCTTTGTGAAATTTGTGATTTTACTTGTTGCTCTAAGAACCCTAAAAAACACCTTCCCTACCTACGTGAGTTCAATGATAATGAAATCTTATCTTCTTATGCAAAGGGTGTTTATAGTTACTATGATATCGAACAAATTGAAGAATTTGTCGTTTTTAAGGGTGCTCATGAAGTTTCTTCTTTGATTGAAAAGTATGATTTTACTCTCAACAAATCTGAAAATTTTGTCATACTTAAATATTGCAATGAAAACCTTGCTCATAATGTCTATGTCCAAGAGTTTATTGAAAGAATGACTGTTGCTTTGGAAGAAAATAATGATATGCATGAATCTATAGATAATGATGATTCCGATGATTTGGTTGAAATATCCCTTGATGAAAATGATGCTTGCTATTCTTGTGGCCATGATGCTAATATTTATGAAGATGAATTTTCTATAGTTCCTTATGTTAAACATGAGATCGTTGCTATTGCACCATACTTGATAGTTCCTTCGATGAAAAGAATGATTGCAATGATTTTATTATAAATTCTCTTGATGTCAACTGTGCTAAAAATATGCAAAACCCTAAGCTTGGGGATGCTAGTTTTGCTATGTCTACTATTTGTTGCAATGATCATGATTGGGGTGATTTTTCTTATGATCTTGAAATTTTATTTAATCCCCATGATGAATATGAGATTGATAATATTGTTTGCAATGATATTAAAAGTGGGTCAGGAAGAGTGTCAACTTTAGATCCCACATATTTGGAGAATGTTCAATCTTATGAAATTTTTGATAAAAGTGGGTTTGGAGAGGTCATGACTTTAGTTAATGTTAATCCCACTATTTTGGAAGAGTGTCAACTTTGCATGCATGTGGATTGTGTTGAAAATATTTTATATGATAGTTATTTTGTCGAATTTTCTTATGATCCCACATGTAATTATTATGAGAGAGGAAAATATGGTTGTAGAAATTTTCATGATAATAGTTTACCTCTCGTTATGTTGAAATTGCTATTGTTTCTTTCCGCTTCCTTGCATATGCTAGTTTTTGTTTGCTATGATAACTTGTTTGCCTATAAGATGCCTATGCATAGGAAGTATGTTAGAATTAGATATGTTTGTCACGTGTTTTATGATGCTCTCTTTCTACTTAAATTCTTGTCTTTTATGTGAGCATCATCGAAATCTCAATGCCTAGCTAGGGGTGTTAAACGGTAGCGCTTGTTGGGAGGCAACCCAATTTTATTTTCATTTTTTGTTTTTTATTCTCTTTAGGAATAGATAATCCATCTATCCTCTGTTTGGATGTGGTTTTATCTTTTAATTAGTGTTTGTGCCAAGTAGAACCTATAGGATAACCTACGATGATAGTTGATTTGATTCTGCTGAAAAACAGAAACTTTGCGCGCACGAATATAATTTTGTTAAATCACAAAACGTGCTTTTGCGTTCATTCTTTTTGCTGCTGTTCAATATACAAATTTTCCAGGACTTACTATTTTGGTAGAATTTTTAGAGTTACAGAAGTTTGCATTAGTTACAGATTGCTACAGACTATTCTGTTTTTGACAGATTCTGTTTTGCGGGTGTTGTTTGCTTATTTTGATGAATCTATGGCTAGTAAAATAGTTTATAATCCATAGAGAAGTTGTAATACAGTAGGTTTAACACCAATATAAATAAAGAATGAGTTCATTACAGTACCTTAAGTAGTTCTCTGTTTTCTTTCTCTAACGGAGCTCACGAGATTTCTGTTGAGTTTTGTGTTGTGAAGTTTTCAAGTTTTCGGTGAATTCTTTTGATGGATTATGGAACAAGGAGTGGCAAGAGCCTAAGCTTGGGGATGACCATCGAACCCCCAAGATAATCCAAGCACACCAAAAAGTCAAATCTTGGGGATGCCCCGGAAGGCATCCCCTCTTTCGTCCTCTTCCATCGGTAATTTACTTGGAGATATATTTTTATTCACCACATGATATGTGTTTTGCTTGGAGCGTCTTGTATTATTTGCATCTTTGCTAGTTAGTTTACCACAATCATCCTTGCTGTACACACCTTTTGAGAGAGCCATACATGAATTGGAATTTTTTAGAATACTCTATGTGCTTCACTTATATCTTTTGAGCTTGATAGTTTTGCTCATAGTGCTTCACTTAATCTTTTGAGCGTGATAATTTTTGCTCTAGTACTTCACTTATATCTTTTAGAGCATGGTGGTAGATTTTTTTTAAAGAAACTATTGATCTCTCATGCTTCACTTAGATTATTTTGAGAGTCGTTAATAGCATGGTAATTCGCTTAATGTCAATATACTTGGTGTTCAAGATATGTGGAACTTTCTTTTGAGTGCGTTGAATACCAAGATAAGTTTGATGCTTGATAATTGTTTTGAGATATGAAGATGGTGATGTTAGAGTCATGCTAGTTGAGTAGTTGTGAATTTAAAGAATACTTGTGTTGAAGTTTGTGATTCCCATAGCATGCACGTATGTTGAACCGTTATGTGACGAACTCGGAGCATGATTTATTTATTGATTGTCTTCCTTATGAGTGGCGGTTGGGGACGAGCGATGGTCTTTTCCTACCAATCTATCCCCCTAGGAGCATGCGCATAATACTTTGCTTTGATAACTTCTAGATTTTTGCAATAAGTATATGAGTTCTTTATGACTAATGTTGAGTCCATGGATTATACGCATTTTTCTATCCTTCCACCATTGCTAGCCTCTCTAATACCGCACACTTTTTGCCGGTATCATACACCCACCATATACCTTCCTCAAAACAGCCACCATACCTACCTATCATGGCATTTCCATAGCCATTCCGAGATATATTGCCATGCAACCTTCCACCGTTCCGTTCATTATGACACGCTCCATCATTGTCATATTGCTAGCATGATCGTGTAGTTGACATCGTATTTGTGGCAAAGCCACCGTTCATAATTCTTTAATACATGTCACTCATGATTCATTGCATATCCCGGTACACCGCCGGAGGCATTCATATAGAGTCATACTTTGTTCTAAGTATCGAGTTGTAATTGTTGAGTTGTAAGAAAAATAAAAGTGTGATGATCATCATTATTAGAGCATTGTCCCAAGTGAGGAAAGGATGATGGAGACCATGATTCCCCCACAAGTCGGGATGAGACTCCGGACGAAAAAAAGAGGCCAAAAAAAAGAGAGAAAGGCCCAAATAAAAAAATGAGAGAAAAATGGAGAAGGGAAAATGTTACTATCCTTTTACCACACTTGTGCTTCAAAGTAGCACCAAGATCGTCATGATAGATAGTCTCTCATTTTGTCACTTTCATATACTAGTGGGAATTTTTCATTTTAGAACTTGGCTTGTATATTCCAATGATGGGCTTCCTCAAAATGCCCTAGGTCTTCATGAGCAAGCGAGTTGGATGCACACCCACTTAGTTTATTTTGTAGAGCTTTCATATACTTATAGCTCTAGTGCATCCGTTGCATGGCAATCCCTACTCACTCACATTGATATCTATTGATGGGCATCTCCATAGCCCGTTGATACGCCTAGTTGATGTGAGACTATCTTCCCTCTTTTTGTCTTCTCCACAACCACCCTTCCATTCCACATATAGTGCTATATCCATGGGTCACGCTCATGTATTGCGTGAAGATTGAAAAAGTTTTGAGAATGTCATAAGTATGAAACAATTGCTTGGCTTGTCATCGGGGTTGTGCATGATTTAAATTTTTTGTGTGAGGAAGATGGAGCATAGCCAGACTATATGATTTTGTAGGGATAAATTTCTTTGGCCATGTTATTTTGAGAAGACATAATTGCTTAGTTAGTATGCTTAAAGTATTATTATTTTTATGTCAATATGAACTTTTGTCTTGAATCTTTCGGATCTGAATATTCATATCACAATTAAGAAGATTTACATTGAAATTATGCCAAAGTATCACTCCGCATCAGAAATTCTTTTTTGTCATTTGCCTACTCGAGGACGAGCAGGAATTAAGCTTGGGGATGCCAGATACGTCTCCAACGTATCTATAATTTTTGATTGCTCCATGCTACTTTATCTACTGTTTTGGACTATATTGGGCTTTATTTTCCACTTTTATATTATTTTTGGGACTAACCTATTAACCGGAGGCCCAGCCCAGAATTGCTGTTTTTTGCCTATTTCAGTGTTTCGAAGAAACGGAATATCAAACGGAGTCCAAACGGAATGAAACCTTCGGGAACGTGATTTTATCACCGAACGTGATCTAGGAGACTTGGACCCTACTCCAAGACATAACAGAGGCGGTCACGAGGGTGGTGGGCACGCCCCCCCTAGGACACGCCCCCCTGCCTCGTGGCGCCCCTGTTGCTCCACCGACGTACTCCTTCCTCCTATATATACCTACGTATCCCCAAACGATCAGAACAAGAGCCAAAAACCTAATTCCACCGCCGCAACCTTATGTATCCACGAGATCCCATCTTGGGGCCTGTTCCGGAGCTCCGCCGGAGGGGCATCCACCACGGAGGGCTTCTACATCAACACCATAGCCCCTCCAATGAAGTGTGAGTAGTTTACTTCAGACCTTCGGGTCCATAGCTAGTAGCTAGATGGCTTCTTCTCTCTTTTTGGATCTCAATACAATGTTCTCCCCCTCTCTCGTGGAGATCTATTCGATGTAATCTTCTTTTTGCAGTGTGTTTGTTGAGACCGATGAATTGTGGGTTTATGATCCAGTTTATCTATGAACAATATTTGAATCTTCTCTGAATTCTTTAATGTATGATTGAGTTATCTTTGCAAATCATCTTGCTTAAGGCGTTACTCTGTTTTTAACTTAATACTCTAGATGCATGCTGGATAGCTGTCGATGAGTGGAGTAATAGTAGTAGATGCAGAATCGTTTCGATCTACTTGTCTCGGACGTCATGCCTATATACATGATCATACCTAGATATACTCATAACTGTGCTCAGTTCTGTCAATTGCTCAACAGTAATTTGTTCACCCACCGTAGAATATCTATGCTCTTGAGAGAAGCCACTAGTGAAACCTATGGCCCCCGGGTCTATTCTCATCATATCAATCTCTATCGTTTTATTACTTGCTTTGTTTTTACTTTGCCTTTTACTTTTTACTTTGCATCTATCTTTCAAAAATACCAAAAATATTATTTATCATCTCTATCAGATCTCACTCTCGTAAGTGGCCATGAAGGGATTGACAACCCCTAATCACGTTGGTTGCGAGTAGCTATCATTTTGTGTAGGTACGAGGGACTTGTGTGTGGTCTCCTACTGGATTGATACCTTGGTTCTCAAAAACTAAGGGAAATATTTACGCTACTTTGCTACATCATCCTCTCCTCTTCGGGGAAATCCAACGCAGTGCTCAAGAGGTAGCATGCATCCAACTTGCTTGCTCATGGAGACCTAGGGCACTTTGAGGAAGCCCATCATTGGAATATACAAGCCAAGTTCTATAATGAAAATTCCCACTAGTATATGAAAGTGACAACATAGGAGACTCTCTATCATGAAGATCATGGTGATACTTTGAAGGACAAGTGTGGAAAAAGGATAGTAACATTGTCCCTTCTCTCTTTTTCTCTCATTTTTTGGCTATATTTTTTTATTTGGGCCTTCTCTTTTTTATGGCCTCTTTTTTTCGTCCGGAGTCTCATCCTGACTTGTGGGGGAATCATAGTCTCCATCATCCTTTCCTCACATGGGATGATCTAATAATAAAGATCATCACAATTTTATTACTTACAACTCAAGAATTACAACTCAATATTTAGAACAAAATATGACTCTATGTTAATACCTCCGGTGGTGTACCGGGATGTGCAATGAATCAAGAGTGACATGTATGAAAAAATTATGAACGGTGGCTTTGCCACAAATACGATGTCAACTACATGATCATGCAAAGAAATATGACAATGATGGGCGTGTCATAATAAACGAAACGGTGGAAAGGTGCATTGCAATATATCTCGGAATGGCTATGGAAGTGCCATAATAGGTAGGTATGGTCGCTGTTTTGAGGAAGGTATATGGTATCGGTGAAAATTGCTCGACACAAGGGATGCTAGCAATGGTGGAAGGGTGATAGTGCGTATAATCCATGGAGTCAACATTAGTCATAAAGAACTCATGTACTTATTGCCAAAATATATTAGTTATCGAAACGAAGTACTACATTCTTGCTCCTAGGGGGATAGATAGGTAGGAAAAGACCATCGCTCGCCTCCGACCGCCACTCATAAGGAAGACAATCAATAAATAAATCATGCTCTAGCTTCATCACATAACGGTTCATCATACGTGCATGCTACGGGAATCACAAATTTTAACAAAAGTATCTCTCAAATTCACAACTACTCTACTAGCATGACTCTAATATCACCATCTTCATATCTCAAAACATTCATAAAGAATCAAACTTCTCATAGTATTCAATGCACTTCATATGAAAGTTTTTATTATACCCATCTTGGATGCCCATCATACTAGGACTAGTTTTATAACCAAAGCAAATTACCATGCTGTTCTAAAAGACTCTCAAAATAATATAAGTGAAGCATGAGAGTTCAAAAATTTCTATAAAATGAAGCCACCGTTGTGCTCTAAAAAAATATAAGTGAAGTACTAGAGCAATATTGCCTAGGTCAAAAAATATAAGTGAAGCACATAGAGTATTCTAATAAATCACGATTCATGCGTGTCTCTACAAAAAGGTCTGTACAGCAAGGATGATGGTGGTAAAATAAAAATCAAGGACTCAAATCATACAAGATGCTCCAAGCAAAACACGTA
Source organism: Triticum dicoccoides (assembly GCF_002162155.2). Classification (NCBI taxonomy): domain Eukaryota; kingdom Viridiplantae; phylum Streptophyta; class Magnoliopsida; order Poales; family Poaceae; genus Triticum; species Triticum dicoccoides. The sequence goes on from NC_041391.1 coordinate 308,377,601, forward strand.
TCATGTTGTGAATAAAAATATAGCCTCAAGTAAAGTTACCGATAGATGAAGACGAAAGAGGGGATGCCTTCCGCGGAATCCCCAAGCGTAGGCTTTTGGTTGTCCTTGGATTTTACCTTGGGGTGTCTTGGTCATCCCCAAGCTTAGGATCTTGCCACTCCGTATTCCATAGTCTATCAAATCCTTACCCAAAACTTGAAAACTTCACAACCCAAAACTCAACAGAAAATCTCATGAGCTGCGTTAGTATAAGAAAATAAATCACCACTTTAAGGTACTGTTGTGAACTCATTATTTATTTATATTGGTGTAATATATATTGTATTCCAATTTCTCCATGGTTCATACCCCCGATACTACTCATAGATTCATCAAAATAAGGAAACAACACGCGAAAAACATAATCTGTCGAAAACAGAACAGTCTGTAGTAATCTGTAACTCTCGAATACTTCTGTAACTCCAAAAATTCTGAAAAACATTGGTGGCCGTGAGGAATTTTTCTATTAATATTATGCAAAAATAATCAACTTAAAATCACTCTTCTGTTAAAAATGACAACTAATCTCGTGAGCGTAAAAATTTCTGTTTTTCAGCAAGATCAAATTAACTTTCACCCAAGTCTTCCCAAAGGTTCTACTTGGCACAAACACTAACTAAAACTCAAAACCACATCTAACCATAGGCTAGATAGATTATTTATTACTAAACAGGATCAAAAAGTATAGAACAAAAATAAAATTGGGTTGCCTCCCAACAAGCGCTATCGTTTAACGCCCCTAGCTAGGCATAAAAACACGAATAGATCTAGGTATTGCCATCTTTGGTATGCAAGTCTTCAATTGAACAAGTATAATATTTAGGAGGTTCTTTGGGTTTATCAATAATAAAATTACTAGGCAAGAAATCGAGAATTTCATTCGTAGCAAAAGGTTCCTTAATAATATCAAAAAGGTTGGGGTGAACACTTATTGATTTGAGACCTTCATTTTCCTTACTAGAAGATTCACCCTTATTCTTAGGAACATAGATAAACTTGGCAACTTTGGCAGGAGGAAGATTTGAGGTATTTTAATAGCAGAAAAAGCGGAACCCAAGTTGGTAATAATATCTTCGAGTTTATCAATTCTAGTAGAATCTTGATCTATCTTTTCATTAGCTATGGGTTCCTTTTCTCTAAGATTCTTTAGCCTAACTCCTACCTTAGATCCATATTGAGTAATTTTATTATGAATCTTTTTATCCGAATTTTCGATTAAGTCTATAGTAGCAATTTTATTCTCAATAATATCAAGTCTTTGCATCACATGTTCCAAGGTTAAAATAGTTCCATTGACCAAAAGAGGTGGTGGGCCTAACAAACCTATCATGGCATTATAAGAGTCAGAAGTATGGCTTCCCAAGACATTCCCTCCAGTAATGGTGTCAAGAACATATCTATTGCAAGGAGAAATGCCTACATAAAAAATTGCGGAAAATAACGGAAGTAGATTGCTTTCTAGTGGATCTATTTTGAGCATTGCAAATTCTATACCAATCATCTTTTAGATTTTCTCCTCCCCCCCCCCTTTTGTTTAAAATTGAAAACTTCATTGTCGGGAGTACTGGCAATGATAGGAGGACTAGCCAAGAAGGCAAATCAAGCGATCTAACACATGAACACACAAGAAGCAAGAGAAAAGAGGAGAATGGAAGAGGGGCGAAGAAAAGGCAATGGTTTTCAAAAATTGTTTTAGAAGTGGGGGAGAGGAAAATGAGAGGTGAATGGCGAATAAAGTAATGCAAGGGAGAAGAGTTTATGATGGGTACATGGTATGGCTTGACTTGACGTAGATCTCCCCGGCAACGGCGCCAGAAATCCTTCTTGCTACCTCTTGAGCTTGCGTTGCTTTTCCCTCAGTTTTGAGAACCAAGGTATCAATCCAGTAGGAGACAACGCACAAGTCAGCGAATAACTGCACAAATAATCAACAATTTGCACCCAACGTGATAAAGGGGTTGTCAATCCCTTCACAGTCACTTGCAAAGGTGAGATCTAATAGAGATAGATAAATGGTAAAGTAAATATTTTTGGTATTTTTGGTTTATAGATTGGAAAGTAAAGATTGCAAAATAGTATATCAGAAACTAGCAAGATGTAAACGAGATTTAATAATATGGAAAAGAGACCCGGGGGCCATAAGTTTTACTAGTGTCTTCTCTCAAGATAGCATATATTATGGTGGGTGAACAAATTACTTCTAACCAATTGATAGAAAATCGCATAGTTATGATGACATCTAAGGCATTGATCATGAACATAGGCATCACGTCTGTTTCAATTAGACTGACTCCTGCCTGCATCTACTACTATTACTCCACTCATCGACCGCTAACCAGCATGCATCTAGAGTATTAAATTCATAAAGAACGGAGTAACGCCTTAAGAAAGATGACATGATGTAGAGGAATTAACTCACGCAATATCATGAAAACCACATCTTTTTATCCTCGATGGCAACAATACAATACGTGCCTTGCTGCCCCTACTGTTACTGGGAAAGGACACCGCGAGATTGAACCCAAAGCTAAGCACTTCTAGCGTTGCAAGAAAGATCAATCTAGTAGGGCAAACTAAACCTATAATTCGAAGAGACTTGCAAAGACATCAAACCATGCATATAAGAATTCAGAGAAGAACCAAATAATATTCATAGATAATCTTTATCATAAATCCACAATGCATCGGATCTCGGCAAACACACCACAAAAGAATATTACATCGAATAGATCTCCAAGAACATCGAGGAGAACATGGTATTGAGAATCAAAGAGAGAGAAGAAGCCATCTAGCTAATAACTATGGACCCGAAGGTCTATGGTAAACTACTCATGCTTCATCGGAGAGGTAATGGTGTTGATGTAGAAGCCCTCCATGATCGAATTCCCCTCCGGAAGGATGCCGGAAAAGGCCCCTAGATGGGATCTCACAGGTATAGAAGGTTGCGGCGGTGGTAAAGTGGTTTCATGGCTCCCCTGGATGTTTTCGGGGTATAAGAGTATATATAGGCGAAGTAACTAGGTCAGGGGAGCTACGAGGGGCCCATGAGGGTGGGGGGCGCACCCTACCCCCTGGGCGCGCCCTCCTGCCTCGTGGATTCCTTGTTGCGTCCCCGACTTCATGTCCAAGTCTTCTCGTTTGCTTTCGGTCCAAGAAAGATCATCGCGAAGGTTTCATTCCGTTTGGACTCTGTTTGGTATTCCTTTTCTGTAAAACTCTAAAATAGGCAAAAAAAAACAGAAACTGGCACAGGGCCCACAGTTGATAGATTAGTCCCAAAAATAATATAAAGTAGCATATTAATGCCTATTAAACATCCAAAAAAGATAATATAATAGCATGGAACAATCAAAAATTACAGATACGTTGGAGACGTATCACAGACACCGGAGGAGAGACCTAACAACACATACTAGACTATTCACTTTGACGGCTCTAGGCAATTGGAAGGCTCGGGGGCTGGAGTTATTTTGACTTCCCCACGAGGTGATAAGTTTTGTTATGTTTTAAGGTTGATGTTCCCTGCACTAATAATGCTGCTGAATATGAGGCTCTACTCCATGGTCTTTGGATGGCTAAGGAGATGAATTTAAGCCGAGTCAGGTGCTTCGGTCACTCAGATTTGGTGGCTCAACAGGTCTCTGGCACTTGGAATTCCAAAGACCCGCTCATGGCAGCTTATCGCCGGGCAATTGATAATGTGGCTGGTCACTTCAAAGGTTATCTGATGGAGCATCTGTATCGAAGGAAGAACGAGGGGGCTGATACTTTGAGCCAGCTTGGGTCGCAGTGTAAATCGGTACCCCCTAAAGTTTTTCTTGATATATTGAATAATCCTTCAGTTAAATTGCCATCCGAGGAGGATCTTGCTATTCCTGACACGGAGGCACAGTTGGTGGCGGCTCTTCATGCAATCCCCGATTGGACAGTTCCCTATTTGGCTTATAGGACCCATGGCGACTTACCTGAGGATGATACTAAGGCCTGGCAGATAACCCGGTGGTCTAAGTCTATGACCATTATCAACGGTGAGTTACACCGATGCAGTGTCACAGGCATGTTCCAGTGTTGTGTTTCTCCTAAAGAGGGCCCTAAGATTCTAAGGGAAATCCATGAAGGTGATTGTGGTCATCATGCCGGCTCTAAATATCCGGTGGCTAAAGCCTTCCGACATGGATTTTATTGGTTGATGGCTCATGCTAATGCAGAGGACCTGGTTAGTAAGTGTGATGGCTGTCAGAAATTTTCTCGATGAGTTCATGTGCCAGCTCAAGAATTGAGGATGATTCCAATTACTTGGCCATTTGCAGTCTGTTGGCTTGATATGATTAGGCCTTTTAAAAGTCTAAAGACAAAAAGACCCACATCTTTGTGGCGGTTGACAAGTTTACCAAGTGGGCTGTGGGAGAGCCGATCAACAAGTGTGATGCAGCAACGGCGGTTCAATTCATAAAGAAAGTAATCTTCCGTTTCGGTTTTCCTCATAGTATCATAACCGACAATGGTACGAATCAATCTAAATGTGCTATAAGAGAGTTTTTTCGAAAAGAGCGTATTCATCTTGATGTTTCTTCGGTGGCTCATCCATAGTCTAATGGTCAAGCCGAGAGAGCAAATCAAGAAATCCTGAGAGGTATAAAACCCTGGCTTATGGTCCCTTTGCAGAGGACACCGGGTTGTTGGGTTGAGGAATTACCCACAGTACTTTGGAGTATCAACACCACCCCCAACAGATCAACGGGTTACACACCCTTTTTATTGTCTATGGGACAGAGGCAGTTCTCCCCAGTGATATCCGTCATGATTTGCCTCGTGTGGCGGCTTATGTTGAGGCTGCTAATGAGGTAGCACGTCAAGATACACTTGATGCATTGGATGAGGAGCGTGACACTGCGGCGGCTCATTCAGCGATATACTAGCAAGATCTGCGTCGCTATCATAGCCGCAGGGTCAAGAGCCGGACCTTTTAAGAAGGTGATTTAGTGCTCCGGTTAATCCAAGATCAAATAGATATGCACAAACTATCCCCACCTTGGGAAGGACCTTTTGTGGTCAGCGAAAACCTCAACAACGGGTCATACTTCCTCATTGATATTCGAGAACACAAGGATTCATGTACATCGGTGGAGGAGACCCACCGGCCTTGGAACATTGCTCATCATCGGCCTTATTACACATAGGTCATCGACTCGTGTATTTGTACATACATCTATCAATGTATATATTATGATCAATTTAATAAACCCGGCACACCCTGATAATTCAGGTCCTCTGTTGTTTCATTTCAAAAGCATTTGAGTCTTTATTATTTGTTCATAAGGTTAGTTGGGGCCTTCCAACCCAACGGGTTTAGCTTTCATACCCTCTTGACCAGGCATAAAACACCGAATTCCCGATTATCCTGCCTGTATGCAAGATGCTTCTCCACCAGGTAGTCCTGAATGACCTGCCGTACTCTTAACAGTCAATCTTTTAAATAAGACCCTCAACTCATTAAGGTTAAAATGACGGTTTGTCATGTGAGGGCCGGCTTACGGATAGCGAGGATAAACCAAGGCTATTAAGTCGCCTTCATTGAAACTTGGTTAAACCTGCCTGCTTGCAAGATGTTACTTCGAACCCCGTGTACTCTCGATAAGTCAATCCATATGGACCCTGAACTTATCTAGGTTAAAACATCGATTGGGTCATGTGAGAGTCGGCTTACGGAAAGCAAGGATGAACTAGTGGCTATCATGCTAGTTTCATTGAAGTAAGACTCGAGTTTGGGATTTTGGCTTGGCGGCCTATGAAAGCCTCAATTTTCTGGGTTTCTGTTTTTACCGAATATCCTGGATTTATATCACCCTTTTCTATTACCTTATGGTTTTCATAATTTGGGCAAGGAGCCCTAACCGTCTCATATTTGAGCATCTTTGGGTTTCATAACCCACCCTGATAGCAGACTATCAGCCGCCAGGATATTTGCCTTGAGCAATTAACATCATGATATTTCATGTTTATGGCTTATCATTATCAAAGGAGTTACTATGATATCAATCTACATATATGATTTTCCATAATGATATGAATATTCGGGGTTTGGTAAACCACCCTGGTTTTTGACTTAGATGGCTTTTATTCTAGTCTTTCTATACAATATTTCAAAGACTATTATATTAGGATATGTTATCCGCCTTGGCTTAAACCGCCAGTGCATATACTATTTACCTTGTGTGCAGAAAGTATGAAAACTTTGATCTGCCGCACATGGACGATGATTTTATGAAAAGGAACAACATCGAATCATAAAACGATTATATTGGTGGTTTAACAGTTAAATGGCTAAATATGCACGATGGCATGACAGATCATTGTTTGCAAACCTAGAGTATTACAAGGCCACAGTGGACCTGCAAAATGGGAGTTAAGTGTTTTTCACCACATTATGCTTGCGCCCAGGTTTAAGAGCCGCCTGGTATCAATGGCCTTCATCACGGCGGTTTGATGACTCTGTGTCATCCTGCTCCGGCTCTTCCTCTTGTCGATCTGGAGGTCAGGAGATGTCCAGTCGATGCCGGTTAAGGCTTCGAATAGAACTTCATCATTTATAATTGGGGACAGATCAATGTTAGGAGCAAAGGTATGCTTGCCCGTTGGAGGGGTGACATCCACAATGTCATAAGCGGGCGCTTTCACTTTGGCATTCTCCATGGTGTAAGCCGACTGATATCTGGATAAATTATTTTCCTCGGCCAGCTTGCATGCCAGGGACGCATCTCCTTTACGCACTTTGCAAAGTCTATCTGATCAAAAGGAGACCCATCTTCTTTGAGGGTAGGACAACCAGTGGACATCTCCTCCAGGTCAAGTTTTGCTTGCCACACTTTCGCTTGGGTAAGGGCTGTAATGGCGCCGGCATGGCGGCTGATCGCTTCATCTCTTTGAGTTTTTGGGGCATTATAGATAGCTTATCTAGCACCTCCCCGAGGAGGGTCGAGGGTTGTTTACCATTGGACATAGCCACAAGAGTCCATTGTGTGCCAGTGTATAATTGTTCCACCAGATTGTACATGGATTTGAGCTTCAGCAGCATGGCATGGCCAAGATTGGAGCTCCTGGGGCCTATTTTGTAAACATGCAGATGAGTCACCAAGGGAAATAAAATTAAAAATTGGGAAAGATTAAAACATTATGAATTGCTACCAAAGATAGCAGATGTCATCAGTGAAATATGGCGTTTTAAGACGGTCAGCTCTTCAGTGGTCTCCTTCAAGGAAGATTCAGTAGCTTCTGCCCTTTGTAGTAAAGCGGCCTTTTCCTCCTCCTAGGCGTCTCTCTCCATGGAAAATCCGGCTCTGAGTTTCTCATTCTCATCGAGGCCAAACTTAAACTTGGAGTTAACTTTGCATGTTTCAGCTTCTTGGTGTTCAAGTCCGTTCTTCACATCCACCAATTGGGACTCAATCAAGCATAAGGCATCCTGCAAGTAAGAATCAAAAGGTTATAGACATATTTTTCAGGACACAATTTACATATAAGTCCCAAGCACATTGCAAGAAAAGCACTTGGCACTTGGGGGCTAATGTATCAGGAAGTTCTTTTCAAATTTTGTTACTGAAGAGCCGGTTCATCTTTATCAAAAAAGTTGTCCTATGAGGGCAACGAAGTGAATTTATTGTTGCACGGTAATAAAGGTGATCTGGCTCATCTTTGTTAGATAAGCCGGCCCAGAAGGGCTATGACTAGAAATTTGCAATGGCATATTGATAAGTCTTAAACTATACTCAACATATTCTTTCCTATGGATAAGACTT
>NC_041391.1:308385686-308398190 GCF_002162155.2 Triticum dicoccoides
AAGAATGTATTCATACCTCATATTTTTGTCGCATTCTTTTAACTAAATCAGCCTCCAGGTCACGACCAGTATGCAGATGACTCAGATAACCAGAGTATAATTCAATGACACCCAAGTTTGAGTAGCTCACAATGTCAAATTTGGTTTTGCTCTTTTCAGAGGCAAGAAGTTCCTATTTGGCATAATGCTTAGCCAAAACAGTGGGATTCCCCGGTTCTGCATAACCAGTGCCAGTGATCAAGACATCCTCGGTATCTTCTTCGTCAGGCTTGGTAGGGCTTGGCGGCTTAGCACTTGACGGGTCAACACCCATTGGATCCACGGGGGTGTCATGAGTTTCTGGTGGCGAGTCACTAGCTGTGTCTTCGGGGTTCTGATTTGAAGCTTCCGATGCTGGCATCTGTTTCTCCGGCTCATTGACCTTAGGATCTTCGGTCGGCTTGCCTATCTTCAAATTCTTGCTTGTCTTGGCTATACCACTGAAAATAAGACATATGAGGATGTGAATATATCAGTTTAAAAGTTTAAAACAAAGAAATCAAATGTTCTTACCCAGGGGCAATCTTGAATGGGGGCATCTGAGTCCCAGTAGAGTCGCCAAAGGATGAATGAGAAGTTCCCTGATAATTTGAGTCGGAAGGATTAAGTGGTTGACGGATATGATCCGCCTTTGGAAAGGAGAGGATTGAACTCTGAGGCACCTCTTTTCGGCGTTTGCGAGGGACCGGCGTGTTGGGTAAGCCGGCAGAAAGGTCTCCACCTCCGTTGTTCTAGGTTGCGCGCCGGGCTTCGTGCTGTTATTTCTCCAAATAAAGTTTAGATCCAAGTAAGCTAAAGGGTGAGAAAACCTTACTTTCTGGGTCACTTGTCGAACTTTTTGTCTTGGCAAAGGCTTTGAGTCGGAGGAAATAATAGTTACCTATTCAACATCTGCCTGGCTGGTCTCTGCGTCATCCTGAGAGGAGTCAGCATCAATAAGACGCATAAAAAGGAACCAAGAGAATCGAGTTCTACCTAACTCATCATCTAGGTAAAATAGTTCTGTTGCACCTGCTTTCTTCTTGGTTTTCTTTGGAGCCTTGGTCTTTGCCCTGTCCTTTTTGGTCGGCTTATCTTGCAGTTTCTTGCTCCAGAAAGAATAGTCGGCCTGAGGAAAGCAAGTGATGATAAGGAGTGTGCGGTTTATGCGAATAATGAATAATGTAATTTGGCTTGAAACACTTACATCTGGAGCCGTGTTAAGAGCGCAGAAGGGATTCAACCCCGTCTTGCTACAACTTTCTATTGTTTTCCTGAGCAGCATTTTAGTCATCTCATTGATCTCTTTATCTTCGAGACGCACTTGATAGTGATGCTGGGGATCTTTGACATCGCAAGTGTATTCACACATAAAGCCGAGCCAGTGGCTCAAAGGTATGATCCGCCAAGCGTCCCAGCATCGGGCCAAATCAACTTCGGTTAATCCGTTAGCCAGCAAGGCTCTTACATTCGAAAAGGCGGGCATATACTTAGCACGTTCAGTAGTGCTGATCTGGTCCAAGAGTAGATGTTTTGGGTTAAGCCGGCAGTCACGGAAACCCGGCAGAGGATTTTTGCCAGATGGAGATGTGTCTTGGCAATAAAACCATGTCTGATTCCAGTCTTTTGGGTGACTTGGAAGTGCGGCTGCAGGGAAGATAACATCTCTTCGTCTTTGAATTGAGATTCCACCAAGTTCTAAGCTGGGTCCGTCTGTAAACTCAGTCTGGCGGTTCAAATAATAGTACTCTCTGAGAAGGTCAACGCTAGGCTCTTCTTGAAGGTATACTTCACAAAAGACATGAAGGTTGCAGATGTTGGAAATGGAGTTGGGTCCATTGTCTTGGGGTGAACTTGAAATAAGTTCAATACATTGCGAAAGAATTTTGACTGGGGCGGTGAGAAACCACAGATCATATGGTCAGCAAAGACTATGACTTCACCTTTCTTTGGCTGAGGTCTAACTTATGTCCCCGGAACTCGCTAGTGGATGACATCTTTAGCTGCTAGGACACCCACTTGAACAGATTCATTAAGAGGTTGCTCCGTAATAGTGGAAGTGACCCAATTGCACGAGGTGACAGTCTTAGTCATTTTTTATGACGTAAAGCCAAAGAAGGAAATATTGGCGGGTCAAATTCATGATGATAAGCCGCCCAATGGTTAAAGAAAGTAAGTTTATTATGCAAAATTGGTTATGTACAAAGATTGATTGCTATGTAAGAAGAAAATAAATGGCATGGTTAAATCGACAAGGCACGGTCGGGTAATATCGACATTGGATAAATACTGGCAGTTTAAAATTTCATAAGTAAGCCGGCTGGCTTTTGGCGAGTTACAAAGTATCATTTGAGCTGCCCATACAATAGTGATTAAGCAGGTATCTACAGATCTGGATTTGAGTGAAATTTCACGAAGTGCTAGACAAACAAGTTTCACAGGTTCTGCTTATAATTTTGGATCTATGGCTGTTCGAAAAATAGACGGAAATTGGTAAAGCTAAACATGGAGGACAAACTACTGCATTGGGGAGTGAATCTCAATAGAAGAGAGTGGATCCAAAATTGATAGCAAATACTAATATAATCAAAGGATGACTTCAGCATCGCATTTGGGCTCAACTAAGCAATATGATAGATGAACTACAGGCAAGTACAATGAACATCGATGAACACCGAAGAAACAGGGGAACCCTAATGCAGATTGGAAGCAAAGGGAGATGGGTACCTGGTGATGCTGATGGACAGCGGAGGGGCGCTGCAGTTTTTTTGGTCAGAACCAGGTTGATGCAGTGGCCAAGACGATGTTGTTGACAGGGGCGGCGGAGCTCCGATGGCATCGGTCGCGCGAGGAGGAAGAAGAAGAGATAGAGGCAGGGGTAAAAGTGAAAAAGAGGGCCCCCTATCCCTATATATAAGGTGGTGATAAGATGACATGCACGGAGAGCAAGGACACGAAATGATTATGTTAACAATGTGGGCGCCTCGATTTTCAGGAAGCCCATTAAAGATAAAGATCTGTTGAGATATACTGGGTCCTGTGCAGAATTAATGCATGTGAGATCATGGCGGGTTACAATGATTCTTTTTATGACGTCATGGCACGTTATAGTGGTCTGCATAAAATTCGACACTGATGCATAGTCTGTTAAGTTAAATAGTGAAGATTGACATGAACAAGTTCAAATCAACCTGGGGCCTAATATTGGGGATATAACTCCGAGTTGTGACCCGCCTAGGAGGGGCCGGGTTACACCGTTGGCGGTTTAATATGAAGAAGGTCCAAGGAGGCCCAAGGAGAAGTGTGAAGATGATGGCTCATGGAGGCAGGCCTGGTGAAAGCTCAAGACCAGGGCCTATGAACTGTCGTATGATGACTTGCCCTGTAAGGCATGATTAGTTAGAAACCGAGCCGGTTACGTTGTGCGAGCCGGCCAGGACTCTTTAAGCTTCCGGGTCTCACCCTGTGTATATAAAGGTGAGACTCGGCGTTGGGTTAACTCAAGAAACGATCAATCAAGAACTTGGTCAAGCATATTTGCTCCCTTGTAATCGAAACTCAAACAATACTACTAGAAGCGGGAGTAGGCTTTTACCTCATTGAGAGGGGCTGAACGTGGGTAAACCTTTTGTGTCTTTGTTCCCGTTTAACCCTTCAAGCTAACTACATTGCGATGGCTCCAGACCTAAGTCCTTTTGCTAGGACATCTGTCGTGACAATTCCATAACACATGCCGCCATCACTAATACCCCTGGGCGAATATATGGCCCACCACCAACAACGACATAGTGGCAAAGCCATATGGCAAGAAAAGCTGCACTATACATGCGCTGGTCTTCTAAGCTCTTGGTAGCAAATGAGTCTACTTCACTATTGTGAAAGAAGACACACCATTCCTTCAAACCTACTTTGCCACCCACAACAAGCTTGGTCCAAGTTTATAGGAGCCAAGGCAGGAAGTTGGGGTACAAATGAGTCGAAGGATCCAACTCATCAGCTAGGGGAACATATTCTTCATAAGGTTCACAATCAAGGGGCAACTCCGCTAGCTCATGCATATCAAGAAGTGTGATTGTATGCTCGCCACACGAGAACAAAAACGTGTTGGTGTTGGGATCCCATTTCTCCAATAAAGACCTTAAAAAGGAGGGGAGATAGAATAGTCGCCTAAAGAGCAATAAACGGCTCTATAGACGTAATTCACACCTTCTTCACTCCCATTGAAGTGCGTATGATCTTTCTTCAATACATTAGTACCCCATTCAACATATCCAAGAGGCATTGGGGCATATTCAACCTCGTGATTCTCCCAGCCTAAACCTTTGGATATCATATGTGTCCCAAGGGTTGAAGCTTCATCAAGTCTGGGCCCAGGTGCGGGAGGTTGATAAAAAAGAGCTGAGAAAGATGGCCCTGCCATCCATCCACATGGTCCAAGCTCAGGATGGCCGTGTGGTACGCCTAACTTCATAATCACTAGATTGGCTATCTCACTAGTATCAGGTTCAAAAAGGTGTTTTTTGGCCAACTGTGATAGAGGCATTCTACATGATTCAGACGAAGATGGTGCCATGGCTTCCTCCATCTATATGCAAGGAAATTATGCATGTCAGTATACGTATGAAATTACAGGAAGTTAAAAATAGTACATGAAAGTGGACGATTGGATATTATACCAAGGTGGAAGCGATGATCCCAAGGTACACAGTCTGCAACGAGAGATAGAATCAACAATAAAAAAACATTTCAATATTTGAATTTGATGCATAGGAAAGAAAGTAATATGAGAAATACAAAACAGGTACGCATGATTGAAAATATTCCTGATGCCCAAAAACAGTAGCATCACTGTCGAACGATGGACCAAACCCATATATAGGGTTGCCGGAACACCGACAGTGATCAAGTCATTAAATTCATACATATATCATAAAAAATCACTATCAAACGACGGACCAAGCCCATATATAGGCTTCACTACAAAAAAAAGACACATCTGTGACATTTTGGGCCAAACAAAAAAATGTCTGCCATACTTATGAGACTTCTATGACGATAATTGTGACAAAACCCGGTATCATCATAGATGTGGTGGGCTCCTACTTCTATGACAAAAAATCATGATAGAAAATGGGCTTTTCGTCCTGGGCAGGACGGAGATGCAGCTGCTAGACATTCTTTGGGCCGTCCATGACGGAAAAAACCATGGTAGAAGCGAGGGCGAGGAAAATTTCGGGGAGTTCCCGGTTACGGTGGGTGGTCGAGGGCCGAGCGATGCGCGTTTTTCTCATACACGTATGCGTGTGTGTGTGCGAGGCGTTGGGCTCTAACTGAACCCGAGCGAGGCATCGCCAAACTGAACCCGAGAGATTGCACTGCAGGCTACGCGTTACTGAACCCGAGCGATCGATCGATGGCTGTTAATTGAACCCGATCGAGCGATTCCTTTGCTACTGCTGCTAACTGAAGCCAATCGATGCTGCCTCTGGATGAACAGTGAGCGTTGCGGGGGGGTGGATGAATAGTAAGCAGTGGGGGTGGATGAACAGGACCCCATGGTGTTGCCTTTGGATGAACAGGACCCCCGGTCGATCGAGCCGGTTGGGACTGGATGAACAGGACCCCGTGGAGGGCTGGATGAACAGGATGACCCCGTGGAGGGCTGGATGAATAGTAGACGGTGGAGGGTTGGATGAACAGTAGCCCATGGAGGGGTGGTTGAACAGGAGCTCGTGGAGAGGGGCGGCTGAACAGTAGCCGGTCGAGTAGCGCGCGGTGGAGGCTGGATGAACAGTCGCCGGTGGAGGCTGGAGGAGGTCGACGGTGGATGAACAGTAGCCCGTGGAGGCTGGAGGAGGTCGACAGTGGAGAGGAACGGTATCCCATGGAGTCCCGTTTTGTGGTACGCCACACCCCTCCCGATTAACATGACCCCCGTTTCAACCGTAGCGCTCCAACACAAGTCCGATTCATCCGTTTTGCGGTATGCCACACCACTCCCGATCAACAAGACCCCATTTTGACCATAGGAGGTCCAACACAAGTCCGTTTCCTCCGTTTTGCGGTACGCCAGACCCCTCCCGATGAACAGGATCCCGTTTCGAACGTGGCTGCTCGAACACAAGTCTGTTTCCTCCGTTGTGCGGTATGCCAGGCCTCGTTTCCATCGGCTATTCCGTCCAAGCCGGTTGGATCCCACGCGTTCCATTGCCTCTCGATGAACACGACGCATTATGTTGCCTTCTGATGAACACGACGCATTCCGTTGCCTCCCCATGAACATGACGATGACATAGTTTCTCCATTCCGACCCAGCCATGTACACGATCCCTGGCCGTACGTATGCGCGAGTAGGCATTCAAGACCCCGCCCGTATGTATATACATGGCCGTATTTTCTTTCTTGCACACTGGCCGCTGTACGTACGTGTACATGCTACGTACGCGCCTCTACTACGACACATGCGCGCCTCTACATCGACCAGTATGTACATACACGTTCGCGACAAGAATGACAACGCTACGTAGGCTTCGACCAGGTGGGTCCCGACTGTGAGGCACTTCCTTGCGTGCGAAGATGTAGCTGGTGGGTCCCAGCAGTCGGGGGGCGAATCATTTTTATTTTTGCTCGAACGCACTTCCTTGCGTGCGAATATGTAGCTGGTGGGTCCCAGTAGTTAGGGGAAACATTTTTTCACAAAATACGGTGGCCCGTCCGGTGGGTCCCTGCTGTCAGGTGGAGGAATAATTATTTTGTGCGTAATAAGGAGGCACTTCCTTGCGGCCGTCGTGGACCCAGCTGTCAACCGCTCCACGTACAGTACTCTTCCTATGGAAGTCATTCCTTGACCATGTTGACCATGCCGCGTGGAGAGCACCAGGGCAGTGGACGACGGCGAGGCCTAGGAAGAGGACGTCGTGGAGCCAGGGAAGACGCGGCAGGGGAAGCCCATGCGGAGAGGAGTACGAGGGTTCACTAGTTCGGCTGCGGTGTGAGGCTGCCGTTGCCACAGGGCCTGGTCAGCGGTGGGAATAGTAGGGGGCGGTGAGGCCTCCGCGGTAGCACAGCCGGCCACGGGAGGCAGGAGCTTGCGGCACGACCGGCGCTGCTTTGGGCGGCTGGAGCAAGAAGACGAGAGGTTGAAGAAGCACTACGGCCGTCGGATGGACATCATACGATTACTGGAGTATTGACTAAGTTGACAAATCCCTCCGTCTCCGTCAACTTAGTAGGCCCACAAGTTAGCCACCCACTATGGTGGGTCCCAGCTAGGAGGGGGTATTCTTTTTTGGTGCGTAATAAGGAGGCACTTCCTTGCGTGTGAAGATATAGTTGGTGGGTCCGACCTGTCAGCGGGGGGAACATTTTATTTGCGAAACACAAAGGCCCTTCCCGTGGGTCCTAGTTGTCAGGTGGAGGAATCATTATTTTGCGCGTAATAAGGAGGCATTTCCTTGCGTGCGGTCGTGGACCCAGCTGTCAGCCTCTCCACGTACAGTCCACTTCCGATGGATGTCGTTCATTGACCACTTTGACCAGGCCGCGCCGAGAGCACCAGGGCAGTGGACGACGGGGAGGCCTAGGAAGGGAACGACATGGAGCCAGGGAATACTCGGCAATTGTTTCCCACGCGGAGGAGTATGAGGGTTTACTGGTTCGTCTGCCGTCCCCAGAGAATAACAGCAGGTGCGGGTGAGTAGAGGGATGGCTAGGCCAGCGATGGTAGTATGGTGGGACCATGAGGCCTGCGCGGCAGCATAGCCGTCCGCAGAAGGAGGGAGCAGGCAGTCTCGCCGGTGCTTGTTTCAGCGGCTGGAGTAGGGAGAGCAGAGATTGAAGAAGCACGACATCCGTTGGATAGACATCCAACAGTCACTACTCTCGTGTGTTGACTGAGTTGACAGGGCGTTGCGTGTGTGTCAACCTTTTTTAGGAAAGCATACACGTCAACATGTAGTAGGCGCACAAATCAGCCTCAAATCTGTGGAAAACATCATACAGCCAATCTGCCATTATTTCTAATAATGTACAACCCATTTGCTAATTCTTAAGAACTTTTTTGGAGCCCATCTTCTTTTTTTAGCATTACACCCCATATTGTGGCCATGGTTAAAAAGTATACGAAATTTTGCATATTTCGGAGCGGTCAACTGTTTTTGATCCCGAAATATCGATTCACATTCAAACTATTTTGAAAAATAATTTATATAAATATAAAATCCAAATAATTGTCCATGCATAAAAATCAATGGAATTTAAAATCTTGTAATGAAAAAAAATTGAAACTAATTCCCGGTTTGATGTGTTTTAAAAATGTACAGCCCATTTCTGAGCAAACCGAATGAAACTCTCCTCGTCTTGAAAGATTTGCAGCCCAGCAGGGCCGATAAAGCAAGTAGGCCTCGTTTAGGTATTTGCTTAGAAAAAATAGAACTGGGCTTGCCATTTCCAGCAAGAAAAAAACACAAGTAGGCTCATGATGTGGTAAACATAAATAAAACTCAGGCTAGATGGGCCACAGCCCCCACACAGCCTCGTTGTTACCCAGATCCGTCACTAAAACTAGTATAAATAACAACTGCTTGTTCCTCAAAAAAAAATGCGTGACCTGCCTGGTCCCTGGTGTCAGCCACTCGTAATGTAACTCTCTCGTTTATTGACTACGTTGACAATGGCGTGAGCCCCAGATGTCCAACCATTAGGAGGAACCATATTTTTGGGCTTGTAATATAGATGCACTTGCTTGCGTACTACCATGACGCTGGTGGGTCCTACTGTCATCCTCTCCATGTACAGTCATCTCCTTGTTCCTCTCGGTTGTTGGCGACATTGACAACATAAGAGGGCGGCGCACCGCACACGGTGAGCGAACCAAGGCCGCAAGGCGGAGGACGACGGTGAGGCCTCGGATGGAACGAACAAGAGCGGTGGAAGATGCGCCGGTCCAGTCGCAAGCGGAGGGGAATATGAGGATTGACTGGTTCGGGTGCGGGTGCGTGTTGGGGCTTACGTCGCCGGAGAATAACAGGATGTGTGGGGGAATAGAGGGAGGGACTGGCCAACGTTGGAGGGTACGTACAGTAGGGCGGCGGAGGTGCAGCCAGCCATGGGAGGCGAGAGCAGGCGGAGCCGACGGGGTGGTTTGGTTTGGGCGGCTAGAGGAAGAAGAAGACAAGAGATAAAAGATACACGACAGATGTTGGATGTCAATCCAACAGCTGGTAGGCAGAATCATTTGTTGACTGGCTAGTAAGTTGACACCACCTTGGATAGGCTATTTCCTCGCGGGTCCCAAATGTCAGAATCCAAATATGTCACGGTCATGCAGCCTTTCCCATGAAAATTTATAGCCCATTTGAGGTGCTAGTTCAAAATAAGTTTGTGGGTGCTGGTGGGGGCTAATTACTTGGCTTCTGCAATGCACAATGAGCTCAAGCAGCCGGCGAGAGTGATATTATTTCCCTTGTTGGGATTCGTTACAATATTTCACTCTAAATTAAACGAATGGCAAGCCATTTGCCTTGTTTCCAAGAAAATATGACAGTCACAGCCGTTGAAAAGGGCAAGAACATCTAACTCCAGCTTAGAAACAGTACAAAAGCACGAGGGTTAATTGTTCATCAGGTTTACAAAAAGACCCAGATTGAAAAGGGCAACAACATCTAACTCCAGCACTATTTTTGGCAGTCACAGTCCAATGGATCGGTCAGGTCCATAGAATGAACATCCTGGGTCGTAAAATTTACTAGATTATGACCACAATATGTTGTAAATAGAAGCCCAGCACGTTCAGAAGCTCTTTTGCCCACCTGAAACTCCTTTTTTGCTCTTCGACATACCCATCCGTCAAAACCATGCTGCTGATAAACTTAAGCTTGATGGACAATAGTAACCTCGCATTCAGCAGGAAGAATGTGACAAATCTAGTGTTTGCACGGTTGGCTACATATCGTTCTAGCGTTATTGTCTTCAATCGAATCTCATGAGAAGTGAGAAAATCCCGATGCTTATGAATCCACCGATTGGTTATAACTTTCTTACCGCGTCCTGTTGCCTAAATAGACACGAAGATTGAAAATAGTTAAGGTCTAAAAAAAGAGTGTCGAAAGAGCAACAGCTGAACGGTTAGTTCTAGTACACTATATGCAGGCTTCCAATGTGCGTGAAATTATCACCTTTATATACAACTTCTCTAGACATGAAAAGCATTGCAGCAAGCCAATAATCTTGTTCAGATCAAAACTATTCATTTGGATATATAAGATCTTGACAGAATCCAGCACCATTGATAGGCCATCCATGGAGAAATTCTTCATTGAGCATAGAACATAATATTAGTACAAAATGTGTACTACAAGATGATATATAACTTATGCCCAGAAAATTAAAATGCAGCTTATGGTTACAAGTGTAGACTATAATATAAAGTACCCGAGGAACTGTGGAGCCAAACACCATATTGAAATGAGCACAGAGATCATGTATTACACCCAAGGTCTCTAGTTTAGGCGCAGAGAGGACGATTATTTGCAACGGTGAATAACTAGAATCAAGGATCAACCTTCGAAGTGAAGGGGCATCTTGGATGATGAGCTGCCTTCTGTCAAAAGAAATTCCAATTCTTACAAGGTTAGGCGACTTTATTTGGAGACAACCGATTCTAACTGTGAAAACAAGCACCAAGCACTCCAGGGCAGGGCAACTGGAGTGGATGATGCTGTGCAATGAGACCTCCGATATACAAACCCGCACAAGTGAAAGTTTCTTGAGAAATGGGAGTCGAAGGTTTAGTACCAGATTGTCTGGTAGGAAGCACAGCACAAAGGTGACGGTGTGGAGAGAGGAGGAACACCGCGAGATGGACATCGGTGCTGAGGGCACAAGTACATGGCGTTCGATATGTGGTATGTGATTTCCAGGGGAATAGTAGAACTCAAGCAGTTGTAGTTCTATGAATTCAGGGGATTTCAGCAAGGCGTCCACCATGCAGGGCATGGTATGCCTGCTTAGGTAGCATGACGGGATGCAGAGGCTTTGAACGGAGCTATGATGGGAGGAGATGATGGCTCTGGGGATTTCAAAATCATTGAAGAGAGATAGCTGACGACAGTCGAGATTAAGGGGCACGGCGCGCCATAGAGGGCGCCACCAAATTGAGAGGACTTGGGTGCGGTAGCAATCCTTGGTGGGCGGAAGTGAGATGATCTCCCCAAGAACAGCGTCCGGGAGATCGTTGATGCGGTCCACCTGAGATTCTACGGGTTCCTGGGATCCGGTGGGGGTGGGGTCGCGGCTTCTCCCCGTGCTGCCGGGTGCGGGATCTACAACAGGCATCGCCGCTGGCGAGAGCCTCATCTTCTTGGCGTTGGGGTCATCCGACTCCATTTTCCTCGAGGGCATCTCGTGGCGCTCACGGATTTGAGCAGAGTAACAAATGACGAGCCTAGTTGTAGTGCGAGTGAAGAAGAAGGGGAGCTGGGGGTTTTCTGTAGTAGTGAGGAAGAAGGGGAGTTGGGGTTTTCTGTAGGAGCGAGGTAAGGAATTTGGGGGTACGAGTGGAGCGAGCTGGCGTGAGGTGGGTGGGAGCGAGGAGGAGGAAGAGCACCCAGGTTTTTTGGGGGGCGGTGTGCTGGGTGTGGGTAGCGCCTCTCTTTCAGTAAATATATGGGCTTTTGAATTCATTTTACTATTTACTAGTGTGGATGGGTTGTTTTGTCTTGGGCCTAGAGAAACAATTACTACTAGTACAGTGGAGACACTCTACAGCTATCCAGAAAAAAAATTACTACTAGTAAAGTGGATACAATACCGCTTCTGGCTCCTCCTAAGTCATTGAAACATCTCCCTCTACTGAATATCGTTATACTTTTGTTCACCGACATGCGGGCCATGCAGCGCGCGGGCCCAAATGCCATCCACCAAATTAGAAGGCAGTATGCAGGCGAAGAGTCACCCCGGTCGTAGCGCGGCAGTAACGAGCCGTGGTATCACAAAACACCACCTCCCCGCAATCCAAGTTTGATGGACGAAGCAACCATCATTTCACTCTTCGTTGAATCCCCTTCTCCCTCACTGTCTTCAAGAAAGGCAACACTCGCATCTGCCACTGTTCTTCTCTCCCAATGAAGGGAAGGTAAGCAGATCCGTGATGTTGGTATATTTTCGTTCAGAGAAAAAAACAAGAACTTTGGCAAAGCAGTAATCAATCCTCACTCTCTTTTTTGTTTCATTGTCATTGCGATTGTGTTTTCCTTTCAGTGGTCTCCTAGTATTCGTCAGTTTCATGATGGACCAAGGAGAGCCAGGCAAAGATCTGTCGATATTGGAGCAGACGCGGGAGGCTTATCCCCACGAGACAGAGAGCTCCAAGAAGATGGAGGCAGCCACCGAGCCGACCCCAGATACGCTCACGACCACTAATGAGATGGTCAACGCCCCGTTTGAGGTTACATCCCCCGTGGCACTGTAGGAGCAGTTTTCCCCCTT
>NC_041391.1:308398593-308420073 GCF_002162155.2 Triticum dicoccoides
CTGAGCTGCCCAAGGTGATTTTCTTCTTTGCCGATCTCGATTGTGGTTTTTCATCTAAGTACGTGGTGATGAATAATGCAAAATTTTATTAGCTTCGATGCCATGCTATACATAGTGGTTTAAATAACTTGTATTTCTTATACTGGAAAGTAATTCAGAATTTGTTTCTATTTCAATTAGAGCCCTGATGCAGACAAGGATTGTGTGGTTGTACATGTCACTCGCTATGAGGCGGATGACCTGAATATACGCATTGGGAAAACAGAGTTCTTAGGTTGTTGGATCCTGGAAGCCATTTGCCGTTATACCAATGAAGAGTTGTATTCCGGCCTCACTGTTGTCAAGCGTGTTGTCCAGGGTGTACTAAAGCACAAGAAGTTCAAAGCTACTCCTTCGTTTGTGAGGCATACTGTTCTTGTCAAGCTTACATAGGAAGATGATGTGGCATGCTTCCACAAACAAGTTCATCAGTGGCAAGGCCACAAGGTTGTCTTCATGAAGGTTCACATGATTGAGCTGCTGCGGGACGTCCTTGATGATGTTCATGGCAAGGTTCGTCTTGTGTCCAGCCCAAATTAGATTGAGGCATGAAATAGTTTCCCCAGCTAGAGTTTAATTGGATTGTGTATAATTATCCGAACCTTGCCTGTTATTGAGCCCTCTGGGGCTAGTACTCTGTTTGAATCCGTCTATGGGAACTACTGCTACTTTTGTGTGCTCGTGAATCATGTGAGAACCATCGTAATTGTTGCTGAAACAGATTCGTCCTCACTAGTTTTTTCATGAATATGGCATGGTAAGACATAAGTTGTCACAGTTTATCATATGAGCAGTGTGTGTTTTAATGAAATAGAGCACTCATTCGAGAACTGTGCGCCGACGTATACATAAGTACTTGTAAACACTGTTGGTGCTACCCCACTTGTAAGAAGTTGTGCAAAACACGGCACATTGGCTCAGCTCACTTCAACACTAGGCTATCGACCAGCTAACAATCAACAATCTGCTATCTGACATATAAGCAACTATGTATCTTGTTACAGTGGTTCATGCAGTTAACTGAGGCCACAATGTAAATTCCAGACGTTCCCATGCTAGTCCGGCGCTCATGTGGAACACTCACATTAAACTCGTCTTCATAAAAAACTTGAAAAGCATAAGTTAAGCAATTTTATACATCTCAATGATTCATAGAACATAACAAACATATACTAGTTCACAACAAAAGACAAAGTTCTGAGAAGGTTTACAAATCAGGAAAAAACAAGCAAGGCTTCTCTGAGCAAAGGGCCTCCCGACAGGCTTAAATTTCCTAGAGTTCACTCTGTTTTTTCTTGTTACCACCATCCAGGGTTAGGTTCTCTCATTCCAGAATAATCAATTACAGTTGTGGTCTCAGCTGGAATGCTGAACTGAACCATGCAGTGTACTGACCAGGTGAAATTCTTGTGCATTCCACTAAATTTAAGCACCGCTATTTGCAGAAATAAGCAGACCACAATGCCTCTTGTCCGCGCACCTGTCCAAAAAACCGCCATGCAGCCGTGCCAGCTAGTCCTCGGTCCATGGATGAACTGGTAGAAAGTGCATTCCAGACTAGGATGCAGTTGTTTTCGCTCATCCCTACACTGCAATCAGGAAGTAAAACGTATGAATCAACTTCATTTAGATTGCGTTGGTCATTCTACCTAGTAACCACCAATGTAGGAATACCTGGAAGACAAGTGGTTAGACGAGCAACGAGGCATAGCCATCTCATTTTGCGTAGTTCTACTAAAACTGAGGTGTGTGCTTTTGATTGCGCTGATAAAAACGATACGGAGACAGACATCCCGAAACGATATGGAGACAGACATCCCTGTTTGCGCAAATATGAAATACGGTTATTTAAACAGTGACAGATATTTGCAGTGGTGTATGCGTAACAGCAGCATCTATTGTGTTATAATTGGCACTAGATTGACAGTATGAAGTGTCCTTAAGTAAGTAGCATCACATCACATCAACACTGCCACTAGATTAACATGCATAACAATAGCATTAGTATTACTGTCATGAGAGTAGCCCATGGTCAGTAAATGTGCAATCAAATTTGTGCAATTCGACTGGGATGAAGCAATGTTAGCGGTGTGAGATTTAAGTGTAACTGCAAAAACACAATTCATGGGAAATAAAGCAAGACGGAAGCACTTCATAAAATGGTGGTGGCATTGCTTCAATTTATCGATGGCACTAGACCATTACTTATTGTGACATTAGGTGGCATTGCTTAATGCTTCATATGATTTCACATTAACGGTAGCAATATGGGCGTAGGGACAATAGGGGCATAAAGTGGTGAGGCAGATGTGGCTGCCGAGAGCGGGAAACACTCAGGCAACATGTCTGCATTTGTACCATTTTTTATCTCCTCGGTGACATTTTCCTATGTGAGCACAGGAAATCTAGACCTGCTCATTCTCATTTGCGTTGTCCCCCAACACCCGTCACTTTGTTTCCTTTTTCAACCAAGAGATAGGTCCACTTCCCCCCACCCTTCGCCATCCACCATGCTTTCTTCGTCTTTTCAACCAAGAGACCGGTTGGGTAGCCAGTATCTACTACTTTCCCCCTTCTCCTCTTAGAACCAAGTCCTAGATTCATGCTACAACTTTCCCACTTTCCCAGCTTTACCTCTAATAATAGTAAAAGTCTAGGTGGCTTTGGAACAGCGGACGGAAGTAGAAAAATATCCACATGAAGGGAGCTGGGGTAGTAGAGCAAGTCAGGTTTCGAAGGAATATATACCTGAGGGTTGTCGGCATGTGGCAAAGATGGCGTCGGGAGGCCACATCTTGGCCACAATACCGCAGGCAGGAATAAGGGGTCAGAGGCCCTCCCGAGCCGGCGCTCTCTCGGAGAGAATGGCACGGCCGCTGATCGGGACGTGCGGGCAGCCGTTGGTCTCCTCCCTCGCCGCTGACGACAGCGTGAACGATGCACCTACACCCCTGCCACGGTCGAGGTTGTCCGGCCGGATTTGTGACCAGCCGTGAGCTGAGAGAGAGTGTGTGGCCACCTATGTCTTGCTTAGATCTGGATAGCATGAGAGAGTGAACGAGAGGAACCCTAGTAAAGCAAGCGCTAAGGCTCCTGCTTATATATATAGTGGAGTGATTTTGTTGTACCAGCTTCAAAAAATGCGCTCCTTAGTGTACCCGTGAGTGGGTGTGAGAGAACTAGTGCGTGCGTGCACCGCTTCTCTTTGTGAGAGTACAATATACTATGCCCAAAGAATGTTCGCCGCAATAGTAATAGTATAAGTGTGTGACGTGTGAGCTAAAATAAAATGTGCGCGACGTCTTTCGTTTTTTAGAAGTTCTGAGGGTACGGTGTGAAGAGCACATATGTGCGTGACGTCTACCTGCAGATAGACGGTGGGTGCGAGTCTGCGAGAGGACTCAGGAAAGTCATGACTCGTGAGGGTGCGTGTGCTTGAGAGATAGGGGGCACGTATCAATGTTATGCATGTGTCCGTAAATCATTATCCGACAAACGTTCGCCACAAGCCTTTTCTCGACGAACGTCGTCAGAACTGTTAGATCGGCATCCGATAGTGTCAGTTTTCCATGTCATTTAACAGAACAGCCACTCCTCGTACACACAAATCTTCCACGTGAGTGTTAGCAACTGCCGTATGCTCCCTCCATTGAAAAAATGCAGTGCATATAGCTTTATTGAAAATTTGAACCTCACAAACTTTTACCGAGTTTTCGTGTACCAAATTGCACATGTAGAATACCCTGTATATATCATTTCATTCATCTTCGAGAGGTAACTATAAAGATGGGGGAGGAGTATACAAGGAAAGACCATCGTATCACCCGCAGCAATTTCAACCATCCTTTGGTGTCGTGGAATATCATAGGAACTCTATATGATATGATTTTTATAGGACTTTTTCCTTTAGAGCCAATTGGTTCATAGGAATAGATTCATATACTCCACATTTCAAAGGAAATAAACATGATATCATTTCTATAGCTTTAGAGCCACTTGGTTCATATGAATGGATTCCTATACTCCCTTAATTTCAAAGGAAAATAAACATTAGCGTATATTCAATAGAAAAGTTCCTATGATATGAACCAAATTACATCTCTTTTCTAATCCCTCCTCATAGGAATTGAGATACATGTCATCTCTAGATTCAATAGAAAAGTTCCTACGATGTGAACCAAATGACATCTCTTTTCCAATCCCTACTCATAGGAATTGAGATACTCCATGTCATCTCTTTCCCTACAACTTCCATGTATACATCTTTTATTCCTAAATAGCTAGTACAACCCACTAGTAGCCTTTTTCCAAGACAGGCAACTATGGCACAAGAAGTATATAGTGTGCCAATAACTTTGAAAGATGGTCGCTGGATGAAGCCAATCCGACAGTGCAGAGATGGCAAATCCGAGCACTACTGGCTGTTGGATATCATCAACGTTCCACCAGATCTGCCACATGTACAATTTAGAAGACTCGATGGTTGAAATTAATCATAATGCACAAACCTCAAACCACAAGCACTTCTCCTTTGTTCTAGAATCATCTGTATCATAATTGCATTTTTTTCTAAATGAATTGCCATTATTTGTTTTTTACTTTATGCTTTACAATGCACAACCACATGAATCTTAACATTTTATAAAACTAATTCATTTTGAATGTGATGAACTATAAGAACTAAACGAACATCTACATCATGCATATATGACTCAATGCTTTACATGCTATAGTGTGTATCTATTCATAATTTGGTTTCAAAGTCTCATGCGTTCAATGCATGTGTACCTTACTAGTTTTGAGTAGAGTAGCAAATTTCACGCGGCCCCGGGTATATCAAAATGCAGGGCCCATGCATCATTGCCTTTTGGTCGAACCTACATCCATAATTTTTTGTACGTACTATATCTCCACTGGTCCCCGAACCCAAAATGCTGCCTCGTTCCCGTAAAACCAAGAGGCCCACACATATTTAAGGCATCGACTCGAACTCAATCCCTCTCCCGTTTACTATGACATGGCCCCGCACGCCGTAGTACTCCTACAAACCCTACCGCCGCACTCATCATTGGTTTTCTTCAAGAGGACGTGGGAGAAGCCGAGTTGTAGTGGAGGCGCTTTCAAAGAAAGGATTTGTAGTGGGGACCCCTACCCTAGGGTGCCCTAGGTAGCTGCCGCACACATCATTGTTTTCTCTTTTGTTTATGCTCTTGTGCCCTAGACTGAAATGATGGTTGCTTCCTCTGTCCAACTTAATGTGGGAAAGGTGGGGCTTTGTGATTTGACCCCTCATCGCTCATTTTCTACTACTGCGGCGCTACGACCGGGGTGCATCCAATTCCAACCGCTGCTCCGAACTGTAATTTGGTGCATGGCACGTGGAACAAGATGGTGGATGAGCCACATGTCGGCCAAAGGGGTCCTGTTAAGTGTGTTGCCATTTCATCTGTGGACTGACCCTGCTTGAGTTGCTACGTGAAAACGACAGGAGCAGCCTACCACTTGGTTTTGATCCTTGGTGAATCCGGACTATATTGATCTAAAAAGATATGTGCTGAACTATCCTCTCCATCTCGTTTTTTAGGCGTCTCAGTTTATAGGGCGTGCACGTAGTTCTAGGTCATCCATTTGACTAACTAAATATGAGTTACTATGTCACAAAAAGTCTATCATTGGATTCTTAAGCGGATGTAGTTGTATTTAAAAGTCGAGGGCGGGGCTTTTCCTGCGTGGTAGGCGGGGCAGTTCCGCCTAGTCGGTTTGATAGAGACGTGAGAAGATGAGGGGGTGGGCTGCTGCAAACGTAGGGTTGTGTGATTTGACAGCAAGTTACTGCTGGACAGGTGGGGCCCCATGATTTGACTTGCCATTATCATTGTAACTGCAGCGCTACGACCGCCATGAGTCTCCCAATTCTTGACCACCTCCATACAGGTGCCTCTCCCAATGCTCCACCATGTAGTAGAGGCTGGCTCTTGCATGAGAGCCAACTTCTCCACATATGCAAAAATGCCATGTAAAGCGGGCTTATAGCCCACTATTGTAGTACTTACTTGCTCCTACAGGTGCTAAGCTTGCCACATAGGCATAAAGTCTGATGTTGCAAGTTAATTAAAAAGAGAGAGACTAGTTTGGTGACCCAAGGAAGAAACGGTGCTAAGCGCGTGTACCTAGGTGAAAAGACAATTTTGAGTCTATAGCTAATTAAATGAAGCAAACTTAGCAACAAAAAACTAATAAGCACCTATGCATTGGGGACTTGATTGCTAAGCCATTTAATGCCCTTAGCACCTCATCTAAGCACCATTTCATTGGAAGAGGTCACTCCTTGGCAAATGCAATAAATACTACTCCCTCTGTCCCATAATATAAGAACGTTTTTGGCACTACACTAGTGTCAAAAACATTCTTATATTATGGGATAGAGGGAGTACGAAGAAAGAGATAGAGAGAAGTAAAAAAATACACTTATAGCCAACTGAGGGAGTTCCGGACTAGGGGGTGTCCGGATAGCCGAACTATCATCATCGGCCGGACTCCAAGACTATGAAGATACAAGATTGAAGATGTCGTCCCGTGTCCGGATGGGACTTTCCTTGGCGTGGAAGGCAAGCTTGGCGATACGGATATGTAGATTTCCTACAATTGTAACCGACTCTGTGTAACCCTATACCTCTCCGGTGTCTATATAAACCGGATGGCTTTAGTCCATAGGACGAACAACAATCATACCATAGGCTAGCTTCTAGGGTTTAGCCTCCTTGATCTCGTGGTAGATCCACTCTTGTAACACACATCATCAATATTAATCAAGCAGGACGTAGGGTTTTACCTCCATCAAGAGGGCCCGAACCTGGGTAAAACATCGTGTCCCTTGTCTCCTGTTACCATCCGCCTAGACGCACAGTTCGGGACCCCCTACCCGAGATCCGCCGGTTTTGACACCGACATTGGTGCTTTCATTGAGAGTTCCTCTGTATCGTCACCGATAGGCTCGATGGCTACTTCGACCATCATCAACGACGCAGTCCAGGGTGAGACCTTTCTCCCCGGACAGATCTTCGTATTCGGCGGCTTTGCACTGCGGGCCAATTCGCTTGGCCGTCTGGAGCAGATCGAAAGCTACGCCCCTGGCCGTCAGGTTAGATTTGGAAGTTTGAACTTCACAGCTGACATCCGCGGGGACTTGATCCTCGATGGATTCGAGCCACAGCCGAGCGTGTTGCACTGTCACGGCGAGCATGATTTAGCTCTGCAGCCAGACAGTACCCTGGAGAGCCGGCTGCGCAGATCGAGGACGGATGGCTAGACACCGCCTCGGGGGCTGCAACCTCTACGGCGATAGAGCCGAACAATGACCTTGTCCCTCATGAAGCTCGTGACTCCGAGGTGCCGGACTCCTTGCCGGACTCCGAACCTCCCGCGCCCCCTCCGATCGAATCTGATTGGGCGCCGATCATGGAGTTCACCGCAGTGGACATCTTTCAACACTCACCTTTTGGCGACATCTTGATTTCGCTAAAGTATCTCTCGTTATCATGAGAGCCCTGGCCGGATTGCGGTCAGGACGGTTGGGATGCGGACGACGAAGAAATTCAAAGCCCACCCACCACCCACTTGGTAGCCGCTGTCGATGATCTAACCGACATGCTAGACTACGACTCCGAAGACATCGACGGTATGGACGAAGATGCCGGAGACGACCAAGAACTAGCGCCTACTGGGCACTGGAAAGCCACCTCATCATATGACATATACATGGTGGATATCCCAAAGGACGGGAATGGCGAAGAAACAGCGGAGGATGACACCTCCAAGAAGCAGCCCAAGCGCCGGCGTCAACGACGCCTCTCTAAATCCCGCCACAACAAGAATGAAGACTCCAGCACCAGAGATAATAACACACCGGACAGTGCCGAAGACAACCCACTCCAGCAAGATGCAGCGCAGGAGGATGGAGACGCCAGCCCTCATGAGAGAGCGGCAGAAGAAGAGGTATAGGATTATATGCCTCCCTCCGGAGACGAGGCAAGCCTCGACGAGGATGAATTCGTCGTGCCTGAGGATCCCATCGAACAAGAGCGTTTTAAAAGCAGGCTTATGGACACGGTGAATAGCCTCAAGAAAAAGCAGCAACAGCTTAGAGCTGATCAAGATCTGCTAGCCGACAGATGGACTGAACTCCTCGCGGCCGAAGAGCATGAGCTCGAACGCCCCTCCAAAATCTACCCTAAACGCAAGCTGCTCCCCCGATTAGAGGAGGAAGCGTATGAACCCGCATCACCAGGAGACAATACGGCTGACCGACCACCCCGTGGTCGCGACAGAGAGGCCTCTAGGCCCTTCACTAGACCCGTACCCCGGCATCGCTCGAAAAGCACAAGGCCACAGGGGAACGCTCCGGACTTGCGAGATATATTGGAGGATAAGGCAAGACAATCAAGATCGATCTATGGATCGCGTGGGCGCCCCACGGTACGTGACGACAGCCGTCGCGCCGGACATAGTAAGTCCGGCCGCGTCGAACAAAACAGAAAAAGTTCTTTTGAGCTCCGTCGTGATATCGCCCAGTACAGAGGCGCCGCACACCCACTATGCTTCACAGATGAAGTAATGGATCATCAAATCCCCAAAGGGTTTAAACCCGTGAATATCGAATCTTACGATGGCACAACAGACCCCGCGGTTTGGATCGAACACTATCTTCTTCACATCCACATGGCACGCAGTGACGATCTTCACACCATCAAATATCTCCCCCTCAAGCTTAAAGGACCAGCCCGACATTGGCTTAACAGCTTGCCAGCAGAGTCAATTGGGAGTTGGGAAGACCTGGAAGCCGCATTCCTCGACAACTTCCAAGGCACGTATGTGCGACCACCAGACGTTGATGACCTAAGCCACATAATTCAGCAGCCAGACGAATCGGCCAGACAATTCTGGACACGGTTCTTAACCAAGAAAAACCAAATCGTCGACTGTCCGGATGCGGAGGCCCTCGCGGCCTTCAAGCATAACATCCGCGACGAGTGGCTTTCCCGGCACCTGGGACAGGAAAAGCCGAAATCCATGGCAGCCCTCACATCACTCATGACCAGCTTCTGCGCGGGTGAGGATAACTGGCTAGCACGCAGCAACAACCTCAGCAAATATTCTGGCAGTCCGGATTTCAAGGACCGAAATGGCAGGTCGCGTCGTAACAAAAACAAGTGCCGTATCAACGGCGACAATAGTGAGGATACGGCAGTCAATGCCGGATTCAAAGGCTCTAAACCCGGTCAGCGGAAAAATCCATTCAAAAGAACTACTCCGGGTCCGTCCAATTTGGACCGAATACTCGACCGCTCGTGCCAGATACACGGCACCCCCGAAAAACCAGCCAACCACACCAACAGGGACTGTTGGGTATTCAAGCAGGCAGGCAAGTTAATTGCCGAAAACAATGACAAGGGGCTGCATAGCGATGACGAGGAAGAGACCCGACCGCCGAACAATAGAGGACAGAAGGGTTTCCCCCCACAGGTGCGGACGGTGAACATGATTTACGCAACGCACATACCCAAAAGGGAGCGTAAGCGTGCACTCAGGGACGTATACGCGATGGAGCCAGTCGCCCCGAAGTTCAATCCATGGTCCTCCTGCTCGATCACTTTTGACCGAAGGGACCACCCCACCAGCATTCGCCACGGCGGATTCGCCGCATTGGTCTTAGACCCAATCGTCGATGGATTTCACCTCACTAGAGTCCTGATGGACGGCGGCAGCAGCCTGAACCTGCTTTATCAGGATACAGTGCGCAAAATGGGCATAGACCCCTCAAGGATTAAACCTACCAAGACGACCTTTAAAGGCGTCATACCAGGTGTAGAAGCCAATTGTACAGGCTCAGTTACACTGGAAGTGGTCTTCGGATCCCCGGATAACTTTCGAAGCGAGGAGTTAGTCTTCGACATAGTCTCGTTCCGCAGCGGCTATCATGCCTTGCTCGGGCGTACCGTGTTTGCAAAGTTCCACGCGGTGCCGCACTATGCATACCTCAAGCTCAAGATGCCAGGCCCTAGAGGAGTCATCACGGTCAACGGAAACACTGAACGTTCTCTCCGAACGGAGGAACATACAGCGGCTCTCGCGACAGAAGTACAATGCAGCCTCTTAAGGCAATTCTCGAGTCCGGCCGTTAAGCGGCCGGACATAGCTAAGCGCGCCCGGAGTAACCTACAACAAGACCACCTGGCACGTTCCGAGCACGCATAGCAGTGCGGCCCCAACCCCAGCCCCTGCAAAACGTCAAAACAGGTCCTTCGCGTACACCATTACGCTTTGAAGATACCATGGGCATGGGGAGAGGGGCACGACCACGATAAGCCCAGACTGCGGCTCAACCACACCAGGGGCTCTCAAGTGTGTCGTTCTTTTTTCTTTTTACCTTTTATTTTTTACCCACAGGACTCCGTTCGTCAGAGGCCCTGTCCGGCAGCAGACCTACCGAACTCACGATGCAACAGCCAGGGAAGGATAAAGGCTACAACGAATATACAGGTGGTCTCCATTACGAGCATTTTTATACACCAATCCACAGCCTACCCCTGGAGGGGGACATGTTTAACAGTCCCATCCCTTTCTTATCGCACTATTTGTATCGTTCTGCATTCATAGCAGCACTTATTGAATAAAACAATGCAGCACCTTTTTGCTTATAATTGCATTTCTTTTTCATATATATGTTCATTTACGACATGTCGCATCCGTACACTTTGGTACGGTTAAAACACACCAGGGGCTTATGTTTCCCGCATCATGGTGTGATAAGTCCGAACACTTTCACAAGTGCGGCACCCCGAACTTATAGCATTATATGCATCGGCTCCGAATCATGTCTTGGGTCAATAGTTGGGTTTGCCCGGCTCCCATGTTTTGGTACCTTACGTTCCGTTATATCGGCTAAGGTAGCACTGGGAGAACCACTGCGATTGCGCCCCAGTTGAGCTGGGTTAACGCCTCAGTGGAGAAAGCTAAAACTGCCCGTCATGATGAGGCGAGAGCCAGTCGCTGTTCGAGAGGTTTTTGCGAGTCCTTAAAGACTTATGCCGCTTAGAGCGAGGAGCCGGATCTTGTCCGGCCCAGGCGTGGATAGCGCCCCAAATTCGGCCTTCCGAAGACTAGGGGCTTCACTGAAATTTAAAATTATAGAATTATATGGCTAAGTGAGAGTGTTCAAGCATTATAAGTCCGGTTGCCTTGTTCGCTGTGTTGAGCGCCTCCCTAGATGGACCCAAAAATGGGAACAAGAGTGCTCAAGTTTAT
Source organism: Triticum dicoccoides (assembly GCF_002162155.2). Taxonomy (NCBI): domain Eukaryota; kingdom Viridiplantae; phylum Streptophyta; class Magnoliopsida; order Poales; family Poaceae; genus Triticum; species Triticum dicoccoides. The sequence continues at coordinate 308,409,937 of NC_041391.1, forward strand.
CCCGAACACCCCAGCACTCGTGGCATGGGGGCTGAAGCCGACGACTTGCCATCTCTCAGATTTGATAAACAGCCGCACAGAAGGTAATATTTTATATTAACAAGCGTTGCTTAGCGCATATGAACTAAGTTTTCAGCGCACAGGATAACAAAATGCGAGTCTACACAAAAATTACATCTTTGGAGCACTCCCCCGCAATAGTGCGGGCGCCCTTCAGCACACTCTTATAATACATCTTGGGCGTGCGATGCTCCTTGCCCTCTGGTGGTGGGTCCGTCACAAGCTTCTGGGCATCCATCTTGCCCCAGTGCACCTTTGCGCGGGCAAGGGCCCGACGGGCACCCTCAATACAGGCAGAGTGCTTGATGACTTCAACCCACGGGCACGCATCCACCAGCCGCCGCAACAGGCCGAAGTAGCTCCCAGGCATGGCCTCCTTAGGCCACAGCCGAGGCCCTTCATGGCCTGTTCGGCTGCCTTGTGGAGCTCGACCAGCTGCTTCAGCTAGTCGCTAAGGGGCACCGGATGTCCGGCCTCAGCATACTGAGACCAGAAAACCTTCTCCGTCGAGCTCCCCTCCTCGGCCCAGTAGAATGCGGCAGCATCGGACACGCTGCGAGGAAGATCTGCGAACGCTCCTGGAGAGCTCCGAATTCGGGTAAGCAACAGGTAGTTAACACTCACATGCTTACTTTGCATGCAAAATGCCTTACCCGCTGCTATTTTCTTCACCGCCTCAATCTCCTGGAGGGCCTTGTAGGCTTCGGCCTTAGCGGCTTTAGCACTCTCAAGAGCCGTTGCAAGCTCAGACTCTCGAGTCTTCGAGTCACGCTCCAGGCTCTCATGTTTTTTCACGAGATCCTGGAGCTCTTGCTGTACCTCCGCCACCCGCGCCTCCTGCTTCTCTCGCTTAGTGCGCTCCGCGGCCGCATTGTGTTCGGCCGCGGCCACCGCCTCTTTCAGGGTCACCACCTCGTTAGTGGCCCCTGCAATACCCACGTTATCCTTGTCATTCTTTTTGCAACCAAAATCCTTTTCTGTAAGGTACAATTTTAATAAGGTGTTACTCACCTTCCTTGTCCTCGAGCTTCTTCTTGGCACGGCCGAGCTCGTTCTCGGACCGCTCGAGGTTTTCCTTCAAAGTATTGACCTCCGCAGTCAGTGCGGCAGAGGTCAGCAGCGCAGCCTGCAATCCCATATTGACATATTTTTTATGACTCCTACGTATATCTTTTTAGATCCTCAGTCTGGCTTTTCTTTCCGAACACCGAACCGAGCATCAGGGGCTACTGTCTATGCGGTACCATTTTATACATATCAAAATTCTTACCTCAAAGCCTGTTAGAAGGATGCTGCAGGCTTCGGTCAGCCCGCTCTTGGTGAGCTGCACCTTCTGAATCACCGCACTCATAACAGTGCGGTGTTCCTCTTCGATGGAGGCGCCGTTGAGCGCCGCCAGCAAATTATCCGGCGCCACCGGTTGGATGGAGGCTGCCGGCGTCACGGTCTTGCCCTTCTTACGAAGGGGTCGCCCGCCGGACTCCGGAGCCACTGTGGGTTCCGGGGCCGAGTCCGGTGCAAAGTCCGGGAGGTTGTCCTGCGACACCTCTGGGGCCCTCTCCTCCTGGTGGGTCCCTTCCTGGGATCCCACCTCGGCATCGTCCGCGTCACGGGGGGTGGAGGCAGTCGGAAGAGAATCCATATCCGACGCACCTAAGGACCCGCTCGATGAAGCGGGAAGATCATCCTTAGGCGGACTGCAGGGTTGTATGCGGCATTAGAAAGACATTATGTGGCGAGAAATAAAAACCTTGAAGTTATTCGGGAGTCCGGATACTTACGATCTCGCCAAGGGCTTGGCCCTTGGAGGCCAGTCCTCGTCGTCGTCACTGGCGTTGGCGGAGCAGTCCGGGGGAAGAGTTTTCCCCTTCTTGGACCCTTCGGCCTCCCTTGTTGGGGAGGCCTTCCTTTTCTTCCCTCCCCCCGCTGGGGGAGAGGCTTTCTTCTTATCCTCCTCGCCTTGGTGGGAGGAGTCGGCCTCGGATTCATCATCCGATAGCACCTGAAAACGGAAACTCTTCCGAGTCCCCGTGGCCTTCTTCTTGGCCTTCTTCTCCGGCACCACGTGGGGTGCCGGAGCCAGCAGCCCCGTTAGGCGGGCGTCCGCTGGGTCCTTTGGCAATGGGGCCAGACAGATAGTCCGTCCGGCCTTCGCCAGCCAGTCCTGTCAAAGGTAAAGGGAGTTTAGATCCCGCATAGAGTCAAACTATGGAAAACAAGTGGCAAAATCACTTACCTCGTCAGCTGGACGCTGCGAGCGGAATCCGCGATCTTCGGTAGCAGATGCGGGAGCCTCGGCGCCCTTGAACAGCACCTTCCAGACGTCTTCGTACGTAGTGTCGAAGAGCCCGCTTAGAGTCTGGTGCTGCGCCGGATCGAATTCCCACATGTTGAAGCCCCGTCGTTGGCACGGGAGAATCCGGTGGATGAGCATGACCTGGACTACATTGACAAGCTTGAGCTTCTTGTCCACCAGCTTCTGGATACAGGCTTGGAGTCCGGTCAGCTCCTCCGAATCCCCCCAGATCCGGCCACTCTCTTTCCAGGAGGTGAGCCGTGTAGGGATGCCAGATCTGAATTCGGGGGCCGCTGCCCAATCAGGGTCACGCGGCCCGGTGATGTAGAACCACCCCAATTGCCACCCCTGAATGGTTTCCACGAAAGTGCCCTCCAGCCACGTAACGTGGGACATCCTGCCCACCATGGCACATCCGCACTCCGCTTGGCTGCCCTTCACAACCATCGGCTTGACACTGAAGGTCTTGAGCCACCAGCCGAAGTGGGGCTGGATGCAGAGGAAGGCCTCGCACACGACGATAAACACCGAGATGTTGAGGATGAAATTCGGGGCCAGATCATGGAAATCTAGGCCGTAGTAGAACATGAGCCCCCGGATAAAGGGATGAAGTGGGAAGCCCAGTCCACAGAGGAAATGGGGAAGAAATACTACCCTCTCATGGGGCCTGGGGTGGGGATGAGCTCTCCCTCGTCGGGGAGCCAGTGTGCGATGTCGCTGGACGAATATCCGGCGTCGCGCAGCTTCTGGATCTGCCCCTCCGTGACGGAGGAGGCCATCCACTTGCCTCCCGCTCCAGACATAGTTGGAGAAGGTTGAGGTGAGAAGTGCGGACTTGGGCGCTGGAGCTCGAGTTCGCGGAGATGGATAAGCCAAGGAGGAAGAAGGCGCAGGTAAAAGGGTTGGATCTTTATCCCCTTATATGGGCGGACAAAAACATGTGTCCCCACCGGCCTGGTAAAACTCGCTTCTCTCCCAAGCGTCACAATCGATGGCGCGGTTGGGTTACCCACGTCTGTATTGATGGGAATCCCGGAATAAGGGGAACACGATCTCTGCTTCGACAAGACATGCCAAGGAAACCGCTTCGCTAAACGCGCAGAGATGGAACAATAAAAACAATTCGAGTAAAGTCTTGGTAATGGTGTGACGTCACGCCACAAAATATGTCAGCAAATTGAACTTGTGTAATATTATTCTCTCTATGGTGGTATGTGGAATTTATTTTGCAGAGCCGGACACTATCCTGGTGTTCACAATCTTCTATAAATTATTCGGAGGAAGAACCCTCCTTGCAATGCCGAAGACAACATGCGCGCCGGACTCGTCAACATTGAAGCCTGGTTCAGGGGCTACTGAGGGAGTTCCGGACTAGGGGGTGTCCGGATAGCTGAACTATCATCATCGACCGAACTCCAAGACTATGAAGATACAAGATTGAAGACTTCGTCCCGTGTCCGGATGGGACTTTCCTTGGCGTGGAAGGCAAGCTTGGTGATACGGATATGTAGATTTCCTACCATTGTAACCGACTATGTGTAACCCTAGCCCTCTCAGGTGTCTATATAAACCGGATGGCTTTAGTCCATAGGACGAACAACAATCATACCATAGGCTAGCTTCTAGGGTTTAGCCTCCTTGATCTCGTGGTAGATCCACTCTTGTAACACACATCATCAATATTAATCAAGCAGGACGTAGGGTTTTACCTCCATCAAGAGGGCCCGAACCTGGGTAAAACATCGTGTCCCTTGTCTCCTGTTACCATCCGCCTAGACGCACAGTTCGGGACCCCCTACCCGAGATCCGCCGGTTTTGACACCGACACCAACCTTATAGCTAACCTTGTTGTAGTACGAGTGACTAAGTGATAACTATGTATGACATGCCAACATCAGATAGCCTAACGCAGCATGTTAAATCTCCAAGGGTGCGACCGCGTGAGCGACGCGATGGTCGTGGTAGGCGCGACCATGATACGGGCTGCTGGCAGCCCTTGGATCTGAGATCGAACGGGCGCATGCTAAGTTGCTGAAAATTTGCAGAATAATCCTCCAGGATAGGATATTCACCCATAGGTCTAGAATCACGCCATGCAACCGTTCGATCTCAGATCCAAGGGCTCTCGGAAGCCCGTATCATGGGAGAATGGAAAGCCACTACCCTGCCATTCGCATGCTGGCAGTTCGCTCCTACTCGTCCGCACGTCCTTTAATATTACGGCGGTTCGCTCCTAGTCGTCCCGTGCTTTCACATTACGGCAGTTCCACTAATCCTAACTCTCCTCCCAAATCCATGGTGTCCCAAATCTCCATGATCGGCAGTGAGTACAAGGTTAGAACCATCACCGGCCATGAGTTCGACGTCATCTACACCCGTTCTTCCGCGACGGTGAAAGGATGCCTTGCTCGCTTCAGAGGCATGTTCGAAAACTCGGATGATGAGTGGGTCGCTGGGCTAGATGTTGAGCACACCACAGTCCTGGTACGAGAGAAGGATCTAAAGGAGGAAGAGAGGAAGAAGCCCGCCGTGATCCAGGTTTGCGTGCATGACTTATGCTTGGTCTACCACATATGCCATGCCGATGTTGAATGCCAGGATTTTAAGAACTTTCTCAAGAGCGACCTAGTCAAATTCGTTACTGTAGACTTTACGAACGACAAAAAAGTCCTAGGTCGGATAGGCCTCGTTGTAGGCAACCCCTTCGACCTCTAGAATAATCGGTTGCTGCCCTCCAGTGGCCAGCCTTCAATGCTGACCATGGCAGGAGCCATGGTTCATGCTTGGTACGGTAAACTGGAGAAACCTCATTACACATTTCATCGTCATGGATGGCAGTGGAATGTACTAGATATAGACCACATCCACTACGTTGCAATGGATGGCTACATTTGTTTCAATATCTACAAGGGTTGGATGAAGAGCAAGACAAGTGTGCGGTTCAAGCAAAGAAGTATCGGCCAAGAGGAAGAGGGACAAGGATGAAGTCGAGGACATGGACAAGGACTCCGAGTAAGGTGGCAGTGTCATTGCTCATGGTGGTTCTAATGCAGTGTTTACCGGATTAGTTGCATAGTTTAATTTCAGGTGTGCTTAGTTTAATTTGAGGGGTGTGTTGTGCTGAGCCCCCGGCAGAACTATGTTATGTTTCTTTTCGTTACTTTAACTCTTCAGTACGTACATACTAGTATTTCTTACATTTCATTGACCACCCCATTTAAGCACGTACTAGCTTTTTTAATAGTACTATATGCATAATTTGGCGATGAGCACTCTCTATATGTACCACCTTTTTTGAGTTTCAGTTTTTGCTCCATGGCGCAATCCATCAATACTACTACTGTACAAAAGTATACATTTTTGAAGAGGCTAGAGTACTGTTATCACATATATAGCCAGTTAAATATGTATACTGATACGAAGTAAGTATAGTAAAAATGAGGTGATCTTACCGAGCGATCGGCGGGGGAGCATGGCCTGTCATGCGGTCCCATGTGTCATGATGTACTAAGGCAACGCGTGTGTCCCTCTTGAGGCAAAAGCAATACTATGTGGTTTGAGATGATGGCGAACCGAAGTGTGAAATAATGGTTGCTTCGTCCGTCTGGGAAGGTGCGGCATTGTGATTTGACGTCTCATTGCTCATTACTACTACTAGGCCGGTACGACTGGGGTGCGTCCCCCCAGCTGTTCTGCACTGTTATTTGGTGCTTGACACATCGACCCGGTTGCTATATGTCCCGCAGTTCGGTGACAGGAAGTACAGACTTCATGAAAGGGAGCGTCGACGGAGGAGTATACAAGACACGGCTTGGGTTTTTGCTACTTCGCGTGATCCATCGATACAAACCCGGACTAAAAAAGGCGAGGGCGGGTCTTTTCCTGCGCGCAGGCAGGGTAGTTTTGGCATAGTCTGTTCGAGGCAAGGAGGAAAGAAGGGAAAGAAGCAAGTAAAGGTTGAGCGAATTATTGTTGGAAAAATCTGATTTTACGGAGTACGTACCCACTTGGGTTTATAGGGCTCATCTAAAAAACATTCGTTTTTCCGTTGGATAAGTCTTAATTCTACTACTAGTAGTAGTACCATCACATGTTGGATTTCGAGGTGCGTTAGATCACTCGATGCAAGCAGTGTCAAGAGAAAACTCACCAATGCATGTAGAAGTTCATGGAAATTTAGTGGTCATTCATGCATTCATTCTAATTAATGCCTCGGTAACCATAACTTCTTGAGAAAAACAAGCGTACTAATTACTTGTGCAAACTACGAAATTAATTCGACCACTCACCGTCTACCTTGGTTTGAGAGATTTTGAAATTGAGCCATAAACTAGAAAGGAGGGGGTAGTAACTTTTGTCTCGATTACTATTTGTGGCCTTGTATAGATGCAAAATGTATTTTTTATAGTGGCCTTGTATAAGTAAATGGAGGGAGTACTAAAGGACATATATATTCCAAACAATATGATAATCTCTCTAACCAAGGTAGTAGGGACGAGGAGTAAACCGAGGGAGTAGTAAAATTTTCTCCTCGTCCTGCGAGCCACCGCGCGCGTGGGCGAGGGAGCGGGCGTAAGGCGTACAGTAGTACTACTACTAGTAAGCAAGCTTCACCTCATTCTGCGAGCCACCGCGCCTGTGGGTGGGGCGCCGTACTAAGCAAGATTCTCCTTGTTCTGCGAGTTGACGTGACATATAAAAAGTACTCCAGTGTATAGAGCCTTGCCTCTAAGGTGGGCCCCACATGGTTTGCCTCTTTTTTAACATAACACGTCAAGTCGCAATTTGTTTGTTCACCCGTGGTAGACGATCCTCCCTCCACCAAGTGGACAACCGGTACACATGTCAAATACCACGTGGGCTGCCTTTTCGTATAGAAATGAGCTCCACCGTGTACCCGCGCGGGTGTGGTTGGGAAAGAGACGGGAGTACGTGCGCCGTGTGTGCACCTATTCTCTTCATGCACGTCCCCCACCTACGTGGGTGTGTGAGACAGATATACAAACCTAGACATAATGCGTTGTCCATCCCCATGCCTCCGCCTAGTCCGACCACCAGTCACCACCACGCCCCACTCCTCCTCACCTTATCTCTCATCTTTCTCCCTCCATTTTTATATACAAGGGGCCACTATCAAAATTACAATTTGTAGATATACAAGGCCACTAACACTAATCGATGCAATATTAATGGTGTTTGCCTCGTAGTACTAGCAAAGGAGGACATTAATTATCCCTTGCATGCATGCAGGAGTTTGAGCATTGGCTTGATGTGCATGAAAGAGAAGAATACACGACAAACAAGGAAACAGGGTGGCTTGCAACATTGACATAGAAGACATTAATGTTTTTCCTTGGTACCGGTAATATGGGTTGTGGCCCTGTATACAAAAATGGAGTCCGATAAAATTCTCGAGATACCATTTATCCGATAAAATTCTCGAGATATCATTAGTTTTTACAAAATGGGATTACTCCTGCATGGGTCAATCACAACAAGTGTTTTGTAAAAAAATGCATTTTGATGTTCCGTGCAATGCACGGGCATCTTGCTAGTCCATGAAAACAACACATGGCAAAATTCCACGGCGAACGAGGGATTTGAATCTATTGGGAGGGGCTGTTTGGATCTTGCCCGGGGTAGCAAAAATATTGGCGTCCCTTTTGTCCACCGGTGCCTTTGCCACCGATGAACGAGGAATGGCTCGGGTGCTCATGCATCCTCCAGCGCGCACGTTGGAGATGAGCTCGCACGAGCTGTGTCTTTTTTTCTCCCACCACGCCACCCGAGCCGCCCGGAGACCGACCGACGACCCACAAATTATGCCTCCAACCGTGTCGCACACATTATGACAGCAACTCAACCAACCGGACGAAATTCACGCAAACACGTAGACAAACTGATATTTCATATAAACAACGACAGAAATCATATAGAATACCAGATTTTCATACAAACATGACGGATTTCATTACATTCAAATGAACTACGTGGTGCTAGTTCTGGACAGCACAGGTATATAATACCTGGCCTAAATGGTCGTCCGCTGATTGATTTGTGTTCCTCATGTCCGGTAGCACGATCACCGGACTACTGGGAGCCCCAGAGGTATATGCTTCAGCGCAAAGGACGGCTCGCTTCCCCACTACCCAACTAATATCATTGGCGGATGCCGAAGATGATGGTGGAAGGGGGCTTCCCCGCTTCCGTGGTGCCCATGTGGGGTCGATGAAGGTCCTCGCAAGAAAAGGATCCGGCAAGACACATGTTGTGTACGCTGGCGTCATCTCCACGGTGGCCTTCATGGGACCCAAGCGGCGGCGGCCTACCGTGTTCTACTTCTCCTCGATGATGGCGGCGGACGCGGAGACACTGGCCACCGACTCATTGCTCTCCGCGCACCCGGCTCCTGTCGCTGCTTGCATGGCGGGGCCGCCGGCATGGGAGTCTCGGCCATAGAAACAGAAGACGCAGTACGAGGTGGCGGCGTGGACAGCAGCAACGACGCCCGTGCGCTGCTCCTTGTCGAGCTGGCCTGGAGCGGCGAGTTGCTGAACCGCGCGCCGGCTTGGGGCAGTAACTTGCTCCGTCGGGCGAGGGGAGGGAGCTAGATCAGCGAGCTGCATAGCTCGTATACAGCGAGCTACCCAACCGGCTTGGATGCGGAATAACTACTCTTTGTAAGCCATTGTAAGAGTGGACCAAATGGTGAAGGAGGAGATAGGGGAGCGGCGGAGGTGTGCGATTCTTGGCCGGCGTTTGGCCTCGTTTAAATAGGACATTAAATAGACGGCGGACGGGAGGAGCTCGGCCGGCGTTGTGTTTAATACCACCCGGTCATGAACGGACGTGTGTCAAGAGTGGGTTTCTCAGCTTCCACACGGGCGGGTTTCATGGAGGCGTTTGAATGCGGCAAGGAGGCGTGTTTAGCCGGGCGTGCAGCGAGTGGTGCCCTCCACTCTGACGTAGGATACCACACCATTCTTCCACTGACGTGTGGGCTCTTTGGGTACATGGCCTGCATGTCAGTGACCCAACGCAGGCAGCGCACAGCAAAGGAACCTTTGGTGGCCAGGGCGGTCAGAAGCGGGCATTTCATAAACCGATGATTGTTCATTGAGTGTGTCGTCATATTTTTCATGTAGATAAGCCTACTATGTTGATAGCCCATTCGATACGTTGTGATTCATAAAGACCGCTGCAAACATCAATGTTTTGCTTATCATAGATAAGATTGATTAATACCCGTAACAATCCATGTCCGTAACAAAGGGTGCATGCACGTATAGGTTGAGCGTGTGTCCTGTGTCGTGTGATCTGTGAATGCAGGCGTGCGAGTGTTGCGTGCGTATAAGGGTACATTTCAGTGTTGCATGCATGGGTGCGTATGTGCGTGTGTTCGTGAGTGCTTGTGTATGTGTCAGTGTTGCACGCCTGCATGCATGCGTGTGTTCTTTATGTGTACGTGTCAGTGTTGCACGCCTGCATGCGTGCGTGTCTTGCGTGCGTGCATGTGTACATGCGGGGTGAGGCTACACGTCAGTCGACTGTCTTTTTCATCTCTGGTCATTAGATTTTCCAGCCACTGGATACGAAATCAAAGGCCTCCAGTTTATCATCAAGCTCCACCCCCTGAGCCGCCAGCCACCACCGGCCGTACCACCGGGCCCCACCGCCCGAGGCCGGCCCGCGCCGCCACACCGCCCCGCCCATCCCGAAACCACTCCCCACAGCTGGTCCGCCGCTGCACCGGCCATCCCTCTAGGCCTCCCGCCTCGAGC
>NC_041391.1:308420477-308422189 GCF_002162155.2 Triticum dicoccoides
AACCAGAGGTCTCATGACTTTGAATACCCACCGACCACTAATTTATTACCATTTCTGTCCTTCATATATGTGCTGACGGGTGGGCCCTATGGTAATGTGCGCTGCTGAATGTGGACCATTTGACTGCTCAATTGATCGTGTCATCAACAAATTATGGAGTTGTATGGTGAGCAAGTGACTGTATGATCACCCTAAAATGTAATCCTATTTTTTTAACACAGTACAGACTCAAACTACCATTCCTTTCTTTCATATACGGGCTGACAAGTGGGCCCCACGATTACATGCCCTGATGGTGCAACACTAGTTGCGCCACGTGGAACGTTTGACTGGTCAATTGATTGTGTCATCAACAAAATACGGAGTTGTACGGGTGAGCCAGTGACCGTATAATCATGACATGTATTTGTTTAACACGGTACAGATGCAAGGGCTCATATATACGCGCAAGTACTCACCACTATAAGCGCACACACGCGGACCCTACCCCTATGAGCACCTTCGAGAGAGTGGGCCGGCATATGATCTTGAGATATTACGAAGTCACCATAGGTGCCTCGTAGTCGAGTGGAACGTCTCCTCCCACTGAACGCACATCGCCGGAAAATACTGAAATTAACACAAGATAAATGCGAGCATCGGGACTTTAACCTTGGTGGGCTCCAGAAACCACTATGCTCCTAACCATCCAACCACATGTTGGTTAGCACGACAAAATGTATGTGGTGACCGTGATGAGCTTATTCTGAATTCCACTGACCATATCGTGCTTTCGCTTCAAATACAATGACCGTAAGTGTCATCAACAAAATATGGAGCACGCATCAGATGCAAAGTCCATCACTGTCATCAACAAAATATGGAGACGTATCGTGAGCTAGATACCGTATGATCACCACGATAATGTATATGGTGACCGTAATGAGCATATTTTGAAGTCCACTGACCGTATAGTGCCTTAGCTTGAAATACATTGACCGTCACGCATGAATGTGTCATCGGCATGCATACTTTTAGAGGGCCGAGAGATAGTTTGTGTGCATACGTGAAAGTGGTGTAGAAAGAGGGGGTGTCCAGTGGAGACAAGGAGAGATATGCCCTTTGCTTCTCTTTCCCTTGACTAATATTTTAGAAGAATATATAAACATTCACAAAGTAGAACAAATATTTTTGGATGTACCATGCAATTAACTTTCATGTATAACATTGTACTATTGTATATGCTTATTTTCTTAGTGGTCGATTGTGTGAGTGGTGTGGTGGGCACATCATTTCTAGTTATGGCTCGTCAACATGAAGACTCATGGGTCGGTTCCATCCTGCACCACATATAGGTTGGACCGAGACGCGTTATACGAAGACCCATGTGGAGGACTCGGCATACAACACGACGCTACTAGAGTCGCCGAGGACTCTATCCCCACTGGTGATAAGCCGACTATATATGATATGTAACCCTAGGCCCCCAGTATGTTATAGAAGTTTGGGGGCTAGTTCGTCGATAGTATACACACACACACAATGCCATGTATTCACGTGTACTTTGTACACGCCCCTATCACTAATATACAGTACCAGGAGTAGGCTTTTTCTTCAACTACAAGGGTCCGAACTAGGGTAATACTTTTCCTCGTATTACCATCCAGCCTAACAGTCAGCGATATCCTACCGAATGATATGATGAAATCATATCTGCCAACTACTAAGAGAGA
>NC_041391.1:308422552-308439155 GCF_002162155.2 Triticum dicoccoides
CGTGTGGGAGACACATAGGCACATATATGTGCGTATAGAGGGCTAGTAGAGACCGTGTGTGTGTATATATGCATGTGAGATAAATAGTGTTTTCCAACTGAGATTAGTGAAAAGAGTGGTACATAGTAGTCAGAAAGAGAGAGAGAGAGAGAGAGAGAGAGAGAGAGAGAGAAACATAGAGAGCATGTGCGTGAGACACCCCGCCACCCGACACCCCGAGAGAGATTGTGAGCATATGTGAAAGAGAAATGTCGATGCATATAAATTGTGTGCACTTATGTGTTAGATAGAGAGAGATATAACGTGTTTGTGAGAATGGGCCAAGGCATAGTGCATCTACGTGTAAAAGGCGGTTCTACGTGTTAAACTAAAATATAAATGGCATTATTATTTTTGGATGAGATCATGAATTTTGCAAATTGCGTATGGACCAAAATCGGTCTATCAGACACCCATACTATATTCAATTCTAGCATGTGCATGTGTTTATTTCATATTATCGATCCATAGAGTGAGAGCCATTTGAAATACAGGCAATGGATGCTTTTGCAATTCATATATAAACATTAATTAGTGCACTCCATGTTGTTAGTGTGAAGCACTTTATACATTTGTCACTTGCATGGATACATTCCAAATTGCTAGCTGTGAAATAGAATACATGTCGAATTCAACATAAAGGGGGTTTCGAAGATTCCAATTCATAGGAAGTGCATTCATCTATTTGAACCCGAGATAATGGCATTTGTAAATCAGATGTAAAAGGGGGTATCAATCTTTGTTGTGCGTTTGAACATGCTATATATATTCATACGCATGTCTAACTTTTTTATTTGCAACCAAGGAGATTATATCTGGAACCATGCATGAACTGAGGTAAGTTGCATATTTTTTAATATATACTCGTGTACAATGTATATTCAAATGTACCCCCTCCATTCCAAAATAATCGTAGCTTTAGGATTTTTAAGGGTAAAGTTTTGTGAAGTTTGACAAATCCTGAAAGTTCAATTCAACAGAACCAAAAACGTTAATGCTTCTGCTCCCAAATATTGAACGAATCGCCAAATAGGCCTATGGTCACCCGAAACCGCGCGAGACTAATGTTTGGTGGTAGGAAATTACTGTCCTGACTCTGGCCCGTGTAGCCTATTGGTCCGATGTCCAAAGGTCTAAACCGGGGTAGGTTTGTAACTTCACCAGGATGCCAGTCTCAACCGCCTCCGAGAAGCATTCATATGCCATGGGCGCCTAAACACCCATGCGCTCGGCCGAAATCTATCCCGCCCACATTTGGGACACCTGAGATTATTGTCCTACCCCCAACCCGCAATATGTCCGAAATTTTAGATGGGGGCAAAGTTTGTAACTTTCCCCAAATTTCAAACAAGCGCGTCTCAAACCAAAACATTGTTCCCCTTAGTTCCCCGCCTCCCTTCCTTTCCCCATTCATACTCCGTGGGCGCCAAAACGCCCTCTCCACCAGCCGTGAAACCCCAGCCTCTTCCTTCCTCCACCCCATAGCAGCCAATCCACCGCCGCCCTCCTCCATCACACCGGAGCCGGTACCCCGACGTCGTCGTCCAACGCAACCGCAACCGCAACGCCCTCAAGGACTTAGCAGCTGAAGCTGAGGCAGAGCTGCCTCCACGACGCCGATGTTGACGTGCGCCGTACCAGAACCACTCCGACCACACCGTCCTGCGCCTCATAGCGGCCGCTCCACTGTCGCAACCGTCCACCGCACCGGAGCTGTTCCCGCTACGTCGTCGTTCGCCGCTGTGGATCTGGTTCCCTGCTGCCGACAGACGGCCATCGCACGACACTCAACAACTTGGCCATGGGTTCGTCCAAGGCTCCATCGTCCTCCACAACTTCTCGTTTCCAGCGAACCACAAGAAGATCGTTGGGAAAACAAAAGGACACAGCACTGCTAGCAGAAAGAGGTACTCCTCTTCCCTTATTCGTGCAAATCTTACGTCTCTGCTCACACCGTATTCATCCCATGAAAGAAACTAGTTGAGAGCTTCTTACTACATCTTCTTCGTGATACTAAATGCACAAGGTTTCCTCCCTTTACTATTTGACCTTTGCTAGAGGTCAGTAGCCTGCCTGGATTTCAATTCAGGGTCAGTCAAACCGCAATTGAAAGAAGTAGCACCCGCTTAGGCGCTGATACGTCCATTTTGCATCATGCTTTTATATCGATATTTATCGCATTATGGGCTGTTATTTCACGATATGTCACAATACTTATGGCTACTCTCTCTTATTTTACAAGGCTTACCATGAAGAGGGGGAATGCCGGCAGCTGGAATTCTGGCTGGAAAAGGAGCAAATATTGGAGACCTATTCTGCGCAACTCCAAAAGTCCCGAAACTCCACGGAATATCTTAAAAGAAATAAAGAAAAATCGTCGCCAAAGATGAAGGCCAGGGGGCCCACACTCTGCTCACGAGGGTGGGGGCGCGCCCCTCCCCCTAGGCGCACCCCCCTACCTCGTGGGCCCCCTGGTGGCTCTCCGACGCCCATCTTCTCCTATATGAAGTCTTTTGATGAGAAAAAAATAATAAGCAACCTTTCGGGATGAGACTCCGCCGCCACGAGGTGGAACCTTGGCGGAACCAATCTAGGGCTCCGGCAGAGCTGTTCTGCCGGGGACACTTCCCTCCAGGAGGGGGAAATCATCACCATCGTCATCACCAACGCTCCTCTCATCGGGAGAGGGCAATATCCATCAACATCTTCACCAGCACCATCTCATCTCCAAACCCTAGTTCATCTCTTGTATCCAATTCTTGTCTCCAAGTCCGGGATTGGTGCTAGTAGGTTGCTAGTAGTGTTGATTACTCCTTGTAGTTGATGCTAGTTGGTTTATTTGGTGGAAGATCATATGTTCAGATCCTTTATGCACATTATATCCCCTCTGATTATGAACATGAATATTCTTTGTGAGTAGTTACGTTTGTTCCTGAGGACAAGGGAGAAGTCTTGCTATTAGTAGTCGTGTGAATTTGGTATTCGTTCGATATTTTGATAAGATGTATGTTGTCTAACCTCTAGTGGTGTTATGTGAACGTCGACTACATAACACTTCACCATTATTTGGGCCTAGAGGAAGGCATTGGGAAGTAATAAGTAGATGATGGGTTGCTAGAGTGACAGAAGCTTAAACCCTAGTTTATGCGTTGCTTCGTAAGGGGCTGATTTGGATCCATATGTTTCATGCTATGGTTAGGTTTACCTTAATACTTTTGTTGTAGTTGCGGATGCTTGCAATAGAGGTTAATCATAAGTGGGATGCTTGTCCAAGTAAGGGCAGTACCCAAGCACCGGTCCACCCACATATCAAATTATCAAAGTACCGAACGCGAATCATATGAGCGTGATGAAAACTAGCTTGACGATATTCCCATGTGTCCTCGGGAGCGCTTTTCCTATTATAAGAGTTTGTCCAGGCTTGTCCTTTGCTACAAAAAGGATTGGGCCACCTTGCTGCACTTTATTTACTTTTGTTACTTGTTGCTTGTTACCATTTATCTTATCACAAAACTATCGGTTACCACTTATTTCAGTACTTGCAGAGAATACCTTGCTGAAAACCGCTTATCATTTCCTTCTACTACTCATTGGGTTCGACACTCTTACTTATCGAAAGGACTACGATAGATCCCCTATACTTGTGGGTCATCAAGACTCCTTTCTGGCGCCGTTGCCGGGGAGTGTAGCGCCTTTGGTAAGTGGAATTTGGTAAGGAAAATTTTATATAGTGTGCTGAAATTTTCTGTCACTTGTTACTATGGAAAGTGAATCTCTGAGGGGCTTGTTCGGGGTATCTTCACCCGTCCAGTAGAGCAAAGAGTTGCTACTCAACCTACTGAACCTATTGAAAATGAAACTCCTTTTGAATTTCCTTTGGGTATTATGGAAAAACTGCTGGCTAATACTTTTACAGGAGATGGGACAAAGCATCCCGACAAGCATCTACGCTATCTGGATGATATTTGTGGATTATTTAAGCTTGCAGGTATACCCGATGATGTTGTTAAGAAGAAGTCTTTCCCTTTATCTTTGAAGGGAGACGCATCAACATGGTATAGGCTATGTGATTATACAAGATCATGGAACTATAAAAGTGTGAAATTGGAATTTCATCAAAAGTATTACCCTATGCATCTTGTTCATTGTGATCGCAATTATATATATAATTTTTGGCCTCACAAAGGAGAAAGCATCGCTCAAGCTTGGGGGAGGCTTAAATCCATGTTATATTCATGCCCCAATCATGAGCTCTCAAGATTGACAATTCTTTAGAATTTTTATGCTCGGCTCTCTGATAATAATAAAACCATGCTCGATACTTGTTGTGCAGGCTCTTTTATGATGAAGCCTATTGAATTCAGATGGAATTTATTGGATATAATTAAATGCAACTCTGAAGATTGGGACCTCGATGAAGGTAAGGAGTCAGGTATGACACCTAAGTTTGATTGTGTTAAATCTTTTATGGATACCGATATTTTCCGTAAGTTTAGCACTAAATATGGACTTGACTCTGAGATAGTAGCTTCTTTATGTGAATCCTTTGCTACTTATGTTGATCTCCCCAAGGAGAAGTGGTTTAAATATCATCCTCCCATAGAAGTAAAAGTAGCTGTACCTATTAAAGTTGAAGAAGAAACCATCACTTATAATGATCCTATTGTTCCTACCTCTTATGTTGAGAAACCACCTTTCCCTGCTAGAGTAAAGGATCATGCCAAATCTTCGACTGTTGTTCGTAAAAGCAATACTAGAACTTATACACCTCCTGAGCAAGTCAAAGTAGAACCTAATATTGCTATTGTTAAAGATCTCTTGTCCGATAATATTGATGGGCATGTCATTGAATTCTCTGGTGAAACTGCTAGAATTGCTAAACCCTGTGATAGAGATAAACATAGACCCGTGGTAGGCGTGCCTGTTATTTCTGTTAAAATAGGAGATCATTGTTATCATGGCTTATGTGATATGGGTTCTAGTGCTAGTGTTATACCCATTGACTTATATAAAGAAATTATGCATGATATCGCACCTGCTGAGTTAGAAGATATTGATGTTACAATTAAACTTGCCAATAGGGATACTATATCTGCAATGGGAATTGTTAGAGATGTTGAAGTCTTGTGTGGGAAAACCAAATATCCCGCTGATTTTCTTGTTCTTGGTTCTCCACAAGATAGCTTTTGTCCCATTATATTTGGTAGACCCTTCTTGAATATTGTTAATGCTAAGATAGACTGCGAAAAGAATGTTGTTACTATTGGCTTGGATGATATGGTTCATGAGTTTAATTTCTCTAAATTTAGTAAACAACATCGTGAGGAAGAATTGCCTAGTAAGGATGAAATTATTGGTCTTTCTTCTATTGCTGTACCTCCTAGTGATCCTTTAGAACACTATTTGCTAGACCATGAAAATGAGATGTTCATGAATGAAAGAAGGTAAATAGATGAAGTATTCTTTAAACAGAAACCTATTCTGAAACACAATTTGCCTGTTGAAATTTTAGGGGATCCTCCTCCACCCAAGGGTGATCCCGTGTTTGAGCTTAAACCGTTGCCTGATAATCTTAAGTATGCTTATCTTGATGAAAAGAAAATATATCATGTTATTATTAGTGCTAACCTTTCAAAGCATGAAGAAGAAAGATTATTGAAAATTCTGAAAAAGCACCGTGCCGCTATTGGATATACTCTGGATGATCTTAAGGGCATCAGTCCCACTCTATGTCAACATAAAATAAATTTGGAAGCTGATGCCAAACCAGTTTGTGATCCTCAACGACGTTTGAATCCTAAAATGAAAGAAGTGGTAAGAAAAGAAATACTCAAGCTTCTGGAGGCAGGTATAATTTATCCCGTTGCTGATAGTCAGTGGGTAAGTCCTGTCCATTATGTCCCTAAGAAGGGAGGTATTACTGTTGTCCCTAATGATAAAGATGAATTGATCCCGCAAAGAATTATCACAGGTTATAGGATGGTAATTTATTTCCGCAAATTAAATAAAGCTACTAAGAAAGATCATTACCCCTTACCTTTTATTGATCAAATGCTAGAAAGATTATGCAAACATACACATTATTTCTTTCTAGATGGTTATTCTGGTTTCTCTCAAATACCTGTGTCGGCTAAAGATCAATCAAAGACTACTTTTACATGCCCTTTTGGTACTTTTGCTTATAGACGTATGCCTTTTGGTTTATGTAATGCACCTGCTACCTTTCAAAGATGTATGATGGCTATATTCTCTGATTTTTGTGAAAAGATTTGCGAGGTTTTCATGGATGACTTTTCCGTCTATGGTTCCTCTTTTGATGATTGCTTGAGCAATCTTGATTGAGTTTTGCAGAGATGTGAAGAAACTAATCTTGTCTTGAATTGGGAAAAGTGCCACTTTATGGTTAATGAAGGTATTGTCTTGGGGCACAAGTTTCTGAAAGAGGTATTGAAGTTGATAAAGCCAAGGTTGACGCTATTGAAAAGATGCCATGTCCCAAGGACATCAAAGGTATAAGAAGTTTCCTTGGTCACGCCGGATTTTATAGGAGGTTCATTAAGGACTTCTCGAAAATTTCTCGGCCTCTAACTAATTTATTACAAAAAGATGTACCATTTGTCTTTGATGATGATTGTGTAGAAGCATTTGAAATACTTAAGAAAGCATTAGTCTCTGCACCTATTGTTCAGCCACCTGATTGGAATTTACCCTTTGAAATTATGTTTGATGCTAGTGATTATGTTGTAGGTGTTGTTCTAGGGCAAAGAGTTGATAAGAAATTAAATGTTATCCATTATGCTAGTAAGACTCTAGACAATGCTCAAAGAAATTATGCTACTACCGAAAAGGAACTTTTAGCGGTTGTATTTGGTTGTGATAAATTCAGACCCTATATTGTTGATTCTGGAGTAACTATTCATACAGATCATGCTGCTATTAAATATATTATGGAAAAGAAAGATGCTAAACCTAGACTCATTAGATGGTTTCTCTTGCTCCAAGAATTTGATTTACATATTGTTGATAGAAAAGGAGCTGAGAACCCCGTTGTAGACAACTTGTCTAGGCTATAGAATGTTCTTGATGACCCACTACCTATTGATGATAGCTTCCCTGATGAGCAATTAAATGTCATAAGTACTTCTCGTAGCACTCTGTGGTATGCTGATTATGCTAATTATATTGTTGCTAAATTTATACCGCCTAGCTTCACATACCAACAAAAGAAAAAGTTTTTCTATGACTTGTGACATTACTTTTGGGATGACCCACATCTTTATAAAGAAGGAGTAGATGGTGTTATTAGACGTTGTGTACCTGAGCATGAACAGGAACAGATCCTACGCAAGTGTCACTCCGAAGCCTATGGAGGACACCGAGATAGAACTGCACATAAGGTATTGCAATCCGGTTTTTATTGGCCTACTCTCTTCAAGGATGCCCGTAAGTTTGTTTTATCTTGCGATGAAAGTCAAAGAATTGGTAATATCAGTAGACGTCAAGAAATGTCTATGAACTATTCACTTGTTATTGAGCCATTTGATGTTTGGGGCTTTGATTATATGGGACCTTTTCCTTCCTCTAATGGTTACACTCATATTTTAGTTGCTGTTGATTACGTTACTAAGTGGGTAGAAGCTATTCCAACTAGTAGTGCTGATCATAACACTTCTATTAAAATGCTTAAGGAAGTTATTTTTCCGAGGTTTGGAGTCCCTAGATACTTGATGTCTGATGGTGGTTCACACTTTATTCATGGTGCTTCCCGTAAGATGCTTGCTAAATACGATGTTAATCATAGAATTGCATCTCCTTATCACCCGCAGTCTAGTGGTCAGGTAGAGTTGAGCAATAGAGAGCTCAAATTAATTTTGCAAAAGACTGCCAATAGGTCTAGAAAGAATTGGTCCAAAAAACTGAATGATGCATTATGGGCCTATAGAACTGCGTACAAAAATCCTATGGGTATGTCTCCGTATAAAATGGTTTATGGAAAAGCATGTCATTTACCTCTTGAATTAGAACATAAGGCATATTGGGCTATCAAAGAGCTCAATTATGACTTCAAACTTGCCGGTGAGAAGAGGTTGTTTGATATTAGCTCACTTGATGAATGGAGAACCCAAGCTTATGAAAATGCCAAGCTGTTTAAAGAAAAAGTTAAAAGGTGGCATGATAAAAGGATACAAAAGCGTGAGTTTAATGTAGGTGACTATGTATTGCTATACAACTCTCGTTTAAGATTTTTTGCAGGAAAACTTCTCTCCAAATGGGAAGGTCCTGACGTTATCGAGGAGGTCTATCGTTCCGGTGCCATAAAAATCAACAACTTCGCAGGCACAAATCTAAAGGTGGTAAAAGGTCAAAGAATCAAACATTATATCTCAGGTAATCCCATAAATGTTGAAACCAATATTATTGAAACCGTAACCCCGGAGGAATAAATAAGGGACACTTTCCAGAACATTCCAGACTCCGAAAAGGAATAGGTATGTGGTACGGTAAGTAAACCGACCCCAAAACAATTTTTAAAGCAATATTTCTCCGTTTTGGAATATTTAGAAAAATAGAAAAATAAGTAGCAGTCCAGGGAGGACACGAGGCCTCAACGAGGGTCGAGGGCGCGCCCTACCCCCTGGGCGCCCCCCCTTCGTGAGCACCATGTGTGCCCTTCGGACTCCGTTTTCTTGCACGATACGTATTTTGTCGGTAAAAATTCATTATATATTCTCCCGAAAGTTTTGACGACCGTATCACGCAAATATCCTCCGTTTTTGTTTCGAACTGTTTCCGTTGCAGATTTGAGGATTCCGGAGACTCGATCATCCTTCTATGAGGGTGAGCCTATGCCATGGAAGGTGGACGACAAGCTTCCATCATCAACAACACCTCCACCACCAACAACAAAGAAGGAGATATAATCACATGGGTATGGGCACTCCCATTGGCAACTGACAAGCTTGGGGGAGGTGCCCCGGTATCGTATCACCATCACAACTCCTATCTTTACCGTTTTTCTTAGTTCGATCCTATTAGTAGTATCTTGATTTAGTAGAATAAAGTCATGGCATGATCTAGTTTTGAGTTTTGCTTTATGATCCCTCTATGCAATCGAGTCCGTGAGCTATATATAATAAAGATTAGTGTTGAGTCAAGGGCTTGATTACTTTTCCATGA
Source organism: Triticum dicoccoides (assembly GCF_002162155.2). Classification (NCBI taxonomy): domain Eukaryota; kingdom Viridiplantae; phylum Streptophyta; class Magnoliopsida; order Poales; family Poaceae; genus Triticum; species Triticum dicoccoides. The sequence goes on from NC_041391.1 coordinate 308,431,769, forward strand.
TCTTGGGTGAATAAAGAAAAGAATAAAAAGAAACAAAGAGTTTATATTGATCTTAGTGAAAGTAATGACTCCACATAGAAAGAGTATGATGATTAAAAGTTGTTGGGAGTTGGCAAATATAGCTTTGGTCATCGTTGCAATTAATAGGAAGTAATAAGGAGAGAGAGGTTTCACATATAGATATATTATCATTGACATCTTTTATGATTGGGAGCACTCACTAAAATACGACATGCTAAAGAGTTGATGTTGGACAAGGAAGACAATATAATGAGTTATGTTTTATTACATCTGAGATAAAGTATGTTGTCATGGTTCCTCTACCGTGTTGAGCAGTGCTTCTAATTTGTTGAAATGCCTTCTGCTTAGTTACCACATCATAGGTGTGAATATGTCACGCCATCCTGTTTTTCACACATATTCCATCCTCGCATCATGTGTTTGCCTTTCATCCGAGTAGTGTTTGTCAGTATCATGCATGAATGAGTTCTGAAGAGCGAATTTTATTCCTTTTTCTTATCGGTTTGACTTCACAATGCATAATCATTACAGCTGAAGGAAATTAGTCCGACAGTGGATGATAATGGTCCTTTGGAGCAACTCAAACAGGGGGCCTCTATAGATTCTACTCCGCCATCCTCCCAACAAGATTCGAAAGACAACACAAGGTTGGACAGTCAACGTAGCTGTGTAGATGATGAGCACATCTCCCCTACTCCACCATCATATGTGCTTGCTCTAACTTGGCACTATTATATGTGTTTGCATGTTGCGTATGATGTCTAGCTTGTATTGCTTCTATCTTTGTTGAATTGCATCTGCTTACTTTACAGATAATGCCTGTGAATATGACATGTGTTCCTGTTTCTAGAACATACGTGTACATGATGAGCACATCTCCCCTACTCCACCATCACAGGTGCTTGCTCTTACTTGGAACTGTTATATGTGGTTGCGTTTTCCGTATGATGTCTAGTTTGTATTGCTTCTGATTATGTATTGCATATGCGTAGCTTACAACTTATACCTGCAACGATCACTTATCCATAAGACACATTTAACTTGGGACTGTGATGTAGGTTGCATATTGCATTGTCTTCTAGCTTGTACTGCTTCTAATTTCTTGAAATGGCACTTACGATGAGACACTTTTTACCTGATAGAGTGATATTGGTTGCATGTTCATATGGTGCCTAGCTTTCATTTCTTCTATTTTTTTTAAATGCCTTCCGCTCACTATTTTTCATACATATTCCATCCTCCTATCGTACGTGTAAATGTGAAACGCTGTATTTTTTTTGTATATATTCCATCCTCCTATCCTGTGCTTGCCTTACATCAAAGTAGTGTTCATCTATATCTGCATCAACCAGTTATGCAGAGCTCATTTTATTCATCTTCTTGTGGTTTTGACTTCATAAGGCAATATTAGAAAATAGGAAGCAAAAGACTAAGTTAGGGGATGTTGGTGGTCCTCCACACTGACGCAAACAGAGCTAGATTTGCCATTGCTACTGCTAATGAAGTTGAAGTCCCAAGTCTACATGATGAGTTCATCTCCCGTACTCCACCATCGCAGGTGCTTGCTCTAAGTTGACAGTGTGATAATTGGTTTCATGTTGCATATGTTGTCTAGCCTGTATTTCTTCTATTTTGATTAAATTGCACCTTCTGAGTTTATACGTTATACATGTGCATATGACATGGCTTTCTGTGTCTAGAATACACTGCATCTATCCATCATACCATGTTCTTACATCAAAGTACTGTTGTTGTGTATCCCGCATCAGTCACTCATGATTGGACGCTTTTAACATGGCAGTTTGATAGTGGTTGCATCTTGCATTGATTTTTACATTGTACTGCTTCTAATTTTTTGAATTGCCACTTATGACAAGGCACTTTTAACTTGGCAGAGTAATATTGGTTGCATCTTTCATATGGTGTCTAGCTTGCATTACTTCTATTTTCTTGAAAATCCTTCTGCTTAGTTTACACATCGTAGCTGTGAATATGTCATGCCATCCTTGTTTTTTGTACATATTCCATCCTCATATGGTTGTCTTACATCAAGGTATTGCTTGTCTGTATCATGCATCAATGAGTTCTGAAGAGCGATTTTATTCTTTTGTGTTGTGGGTACGGCTTGACATGGCAAAGTCAAAAAAGAGCAAGGAAAATAATATAGTAGGGAGTAGTGTTACTCATCGGGTGAAACGGAAAAGGACATGTCGTCGAGATTCTGCTGGTACTTATAGTGCAGTAGAAGGTCCAAGTCCACCGGCTAAATCTACAAACACAGTATCACCTGCTCCACCAGCTGCAGCATCCACTCCAACTGTACCAACATCTCAACGAGTTACTCATTCGTTTGCTCCGGAATTGGCCAGTTCCCAAGCTGCCTTCACACCTAACACTACTTCCGAAGCATTGCTGACACAATAGGACTTGGCAAGATCAGATGAACCTCATGAGCATCATCACCAAGACGGTACCTAACCCGAGTCAAGTTGCAGTTGCATGATCCTTTATATGTACTCTCACAGTTTGATGTACACTAACACTTTCCATATTCGTTGTTGAACTAGCACCACGGCGCAAGCGGAAACAGACATCAGGGATAATGCTTGACAGATTAACAAAATCTAAAGGAGGAAGAATGGAGATCCATTTTGAGGCGGGTTTAAAAAGGCCACGTGATGCTACAGAGTCAGCCAAGTTAGTATCAGAGGCAGCCGTTGCCGTTAGGTGTCATGCACATATCCTCCCAACGTGGATCCAGTACAGGAATGAGAAAGACAATACCCAGTTTAACACCTTCTTTGACCATTTATCCGTAAGTAATTTTATTCATCACAATTAGTAATATTGTCTTGCTCTGTCCCATACTTTCTAGCTTCCTCCTAATAAGACTCGCATTCTTTTTTCAACAGATGAGGTTCAAGTTGGATCCGAAAGATGATGCAACTAAACAAGCATGCACTCATGTTTTTCAGTCTGCTCTGCAACAGTATCGGTACCACCTTAGAAAATCTCACTTTGAAGGCAAGGCTAACAATGAAATCGCCCAAACATCTCCAGTGGAATATATTACAGATGAAGACTGGACAACCCTCATTTAACACTGGTCTGATCAAAAGTATCAGGTAGGCTATATATATTTGACCAGACCACATATTAAACTTGTATTTATGTATGTGCCTTACAAGTGTATCTTCTTCTAGGTTAACTGTTTGAAGAACAAAACTAACCATTCTAAAGTGAAATTCCAACAGACAACAGGATCTTGTAGCTATATTGCACACTGCGAGGATCTTGTAAATAGCTGCTACTTCCTTCTTTTTTTGTTATTATCATATCTATATTGACTTGTTCCAAATACAAAGGAAAGAGCGTGTGGACCAAAAAGAACCTGAACCGAATGCAGTGCAAATCTTCAAGGATTGCCACACTAGCAAGATGAAGGGCATGAGCACACCAGTTCAAGCCGCTGTTGTAAGTCCTTACTCCTCCTGCCTTTGAACTGATTGGTACTGTGATGTGTTCATTTAACTACTTGGTTTGCAGCCAATGTCAGTTACTCTGTTCACTTTTATACATAGTTGTCTTAACGTATCATTTCACCTTACATGGTTTAAAAGAGATGAAGCATATTCTTTTGGTCTTGATCTGTAATCTAGTTGTTATGTTCACCTGCGCACACAATGATAAAATAGCCTGTTTGTTTTATATCCGTTTGCCCATGATATGAATGATGCCATACTATGTTCATCCTACTTTAAACCATGTCTCTTTATCCTTAGATGTCAAAATAAATGTGAGGAAATAGACAATACAGTAGGCATGCTACATGGACATATGTTCCGAAAGTGATTTTATTATGTAGTTGGCACTACAATACATGCTAATGTATTACAGTAGTTCACCAAAATAAGTTATGTATAAACGTGTAACCTACTTTGTTTGTTTTTATCTCATTAGTAACTTATCTGGTACACTAATCTACAAGTTCAAACTTTCAGGAAGCTATGGAACAAATGATTGAACAGCCACAACTACCTGAATGTGGCGAGGCTATCATAGGCACAATGTCACCTCTTGCTGCAGTGCATTAGTATCTCTCCATTAACAGTGCAAAAATCATCTTTCCTGCGTATTTCTGGGTTGGTTGTCAAGGTAACCTCGTCCAAATCGCCAACTGAACAAAATCTTCCTGCTAGACAGAGTGATATATCTATGCTCCAGACACAAGTCCAATCCCTAATGGACGTCGTTTCAGAAACAAGAATAGTGGTTGACAAATGTCGTCAAGATATGAATGGTTTTGAAACCAGACTATCAGACAATTCGCTTCGTTGTTCAAGAGGAATGGTAGAAAAAGGTGAAGATCGTGCTGCTCCATCAGATTCTACAGCCTGAAACATTAGCACTCAAGTCAAATGATCTGTACTTCTATACATCTGATGGTGCTTTTATCTGGAAGGACTGTAAACTTTATGCCAACAGGCCTTTTGTTGTATGGTTGGAATTTATTTTGTTGTGATACAACATTTATGATAATGCCATAGGCCACAGTAATTATGACGCTATTTTTGTATAGTGTAGGTTTATCTTAGTAATGTATTCGGCCGAAATCTTCGTAGAAGCCCAACATGCCAACATTCACCGGGCCCATTCCAATTGGCTAAAAACGAATACGGGCCAAAATTGGCATGTAGCCCACTAAAAATATCTGCGCCTAAATCAGCATCAGCTTTCATATTTTTCTGGTAGGCCTGTGCCCATAGTGGGCCTAACAGACCTAAACATAATTTGGGCCCTCAGTAAAAATAGGCCGTTTACAGGTGTAAATATCTCGAGCCCATAAAAAATATGGGCCTTTAATAGACCGAAAGTGACATTGGGCCCTGATTGTGCCAAATAACCCACTGGTCTTAGCAGGCCAAAATGGTGGCCCATTTACGATGCAGATTTTTGACAGGCCGAAATTCGGACGGGCCGTAAATGCGCCGACCTAATATAGGGGCCTTTAATAGGCCGGAACTTCGGCCGGGCTAGATTATCGTCATTTTTATATGGGTCATTAATGGCCCCGATATGACGTTGGGCCACATATGGCCCATGGTTAACATGCGGCGTTAACAGGCTGAAAATGACAACATGCCAAAAGTGGCCCAAATCTATAGTGGGCCTCTAACAGGCCGAATGTCAGACATGACCGAATATGACCCAAATCCTTCACGGTCGTTTATGGGCCGAAAGTTTTGATGGCTTGTAAATGGTCCCAAATGAAGCAGGACCTTTAACAGGCCGGAAATACACCGGGCCATAATTCGGCCCAAATACATAGCGGACTGTTAACGGGCCAGAAGTGACCATAGGCCGCGATGATGACAAGTTTAGGGCATGCCGTTGACGGGCCAATTTTACACTAGCCGTACCGTCCTTAATAGAGAATGTTGAGCCTTTAGCTGGGTCGGCCCATTATGGTCTGCAAAATCTTGTGGGCCTTTAGCTGGGCGGGCCCATTGTGGTCCGCTAAATCTTGTGGGCCTTTAGCTGCGCCGGTCTATTATGGTCTGCAAAATCTTGTGGGCCTTTAGCTGGGCTGGCCCATTATGGTCCGCTAAATCTTATGGGCCTTCAGTTGGGCCGGCCCATTTAAACTTTATTGTCATGGAAGTGACACCTGTGCCAACGCGGAGCTGACACGTGGATCCGTCGGTCAATGAGAATTTTACACGTGAAAAATCGGCATTGGTCGTGGCTGTTAGCGGGTTATCGGATCCAAAACCGAACCTGGTAGCTTAACGGCGGTTAACGGCGTCCCATTACGGTGGATGCCACGTGTCAGTCACCCTTGACGAAAGCACTTCTATGACGCGCGATTTATTGTCATGGAAGTGGATACTTCCGTGATGATAATTTTAGCAGTGTCACGGAACACTTCTACGACAGCACAGGTATGACTATCTTGATTCTGTCATAAAATCGTCATGGATGTACATGCATGACAAAAAACGCGACCTACTGTGACAAACACGTATCATCACGGAAGTGTTTTTTTGTAGTGCTTGCTGGAACGCCGACAGTGATCAAATCATTAAATTCATACATATATCATAAAGAAAAGTTCACTGTCGAATGACAGATCAAACCCATATGTAGACTTGCCGGAACGCTGACAGTGATCAAGTCATTAAATTCATTCGTATAACATAAAAAGAATCACCATGAAACCATGGACAAAGCCTATATATAGGCTTCCATGAACGCCAAGAGTGATTAAGTCGTTAAAATCATATATATTTGGTCAACAAAAAATCTCACTCTCGAACGACGGACCAAGCCCATGTATAGGCTTCTCTGAAAGCCAACAGTGAGCAAGTCATTGATTCACACATATATGATCAACCAAAAATTTCACTATCGAACGACGGACCAACCCCATATATAGGCTTCCTAGAACTACGGGTGGATTAATGAGCAGCGGCTCGTTAGGCTCGTACTCATTAATCTCGTGCTCGTTAAAGCTCGGCTCGTTAAGCTCGTTAAGATTAACGAGCAGAAAAGCCTGCTTGGCTCGGCTCGTTAAGCTCGTGAGCGCTCGCGAGCGCTCGTTAACAGATTATAATGTGTTATGACATACATGATGAATGGGTAGGTATGATATTCAAGATGAAATATGGTGATTACAAAAAAAAATACATTAGTTTGTTGCCTCGTATGTCGATTAGATTAAATAGATGAGCTGAGGTGCTACAAAAAGTTTGTCACGTAAGATGAAAATAAGTGTTGTGTTGTTACTAACGAGCTTAACGAAAACTCGTTAGCTCGCTCATTAGGCTCGTTAAGTTTAACGAGCTAAATCAATGATGGGCTCTGTTCATTATGAAGCAAGGTACGAGCTTAACGAGTCGAACTATCGAGCGTTCATTAAACTCGCGAGCTACGAGCTTTTGGTCCAACCCTACCCAGAACGCCGATGGTGATCAAGTATAAAATTCATACATATACGATATACAAAAATCTCACCATCGAACGACAGACCAAGCCCACATATAGGCTCCCCAGAACACCGACAGTGAGCTATTCATTAATTCATGCATATATATAGAGAGGACAACATTATTATGATCATGGTATTAGAATAACTATTCTGATCACAATCAGCCCTATATACAGGCGACATACTTGTAACCGAACTCAGATAACAAACAAAAAAAACAAACCCCCTCCCGAACCCCACGTTCCCCACCTCTCCCTCACTCTCCCCCGATTCCCAGCCGCCACCATCCCCGCCACCGCCACCTCTCTCCTCCTCCCAATGGCTGGCGAGGCTCCCCCCGGCCGGCGCGCCTCCCCCCTCCTCCCAACGGCAGGCGAG